>NC_134287.1:18485000-18587500 GCF_949628215.1 Phalacrocorax aristotelis
GGGTTGTTTTATATCACTACTGTTTTCTTTTTTCCCCACATAGTAACTGAAGAATATTATTAAGTATCCTCTGCACTAAAACTGGAAATTCACTTTTCTGTTTCCTTTCCTAGAGCCAGTTATTCCCCTGGTCACAACAAAGCCTGTTCCAGCTGATGAGATCTTCCCTAGGTGGGTCTTACAAAGCTTTCACAGCTGATATATTTTGTATAGCAATTTAACCACTGGTCGGAAGGCAAAAAAATTATAGGTAAAATTTTCAAATCAAGTAAATGCATGTAAGATGAGTTTCTGAGATGCTTGAGGCTTATCTAAGAGTTTTGCTGTTAAATAATACTGATATCACTAGGAATGGTTATGTTAGCTACAGACATACGTCAGCGCCTGAAAGAGAAAAAAAGCCTTTATATTTACTCACAGGTGTATACGGCACACTATGAGAGCAAGGATTGTGGTAGCTGATGAACTGATACAATGTGGCTTATTACAATGAGATTAATTTTTTTTGACACTTTTTGTGCAACACAACAAAGTTGGCTTCTGTTATTGGATAAATGCACCTGGAAAGCCCATTTCCGAGGCTGCTGAGCGCCCATGCATTTCCCTCTGCTTTTCCAAGACATGTCCCTGACACTGGTGAACAGAGGGGACACGTGCTTGGGACGCCTTGAAGTCTTTCACAGCCGGAGCTGGGCAACTGTCTGCAATGATAGCTGGGACATGAAGGACGCCACAGTTGTGTGCAGGCAGCTGGGCTGCAGAGCTGCTGTCTCAGCCAAAATCGATGCCTTTTTTGGGGAAGGCGCAGAAGATATTCTCCTGGACAACGTGGCACACAGAGGGAACAAGTTCTCCCTGGAGCAGTGCTCTCACAGGGGGCTGGGCGTGCGTGACTGCTACCACAAGGAAGATGCTGGTGTAATCTGTGAAGGTACTCACCTTTTGCATTTTATTTAGTGTGAATTAAGTTTCCTAAGCCAAAGCCATGCATGCAAGCTGGTATGGGTGAAAGGAGGAGCTTGGCGCAAGGCTGGAGCCACAGGGACAGGGACCCTTGGCAGTGGCCATGCAGGGAGAGGGGAGGCTGAGGAGAGCCAAGAATGATGGCCAGGGGCACGATGCTTACAGGTGGAACCAACCCCCATGGGCTCCATACATCCTGGGGTCGTCTCATGCTTCCAACAAGGGATTCCTCTACCTGGGTCAGGGGGAAGCAGAGGGGAAAGGTAGGGCTGTAGGCATTTTCTTCCAGAGAAGACCACCAGTAGGTTTTGGCAGACCAACCTGGAATCTGTTTTTGGGACGAAGACTATTTGCCTAAAAGCCTCAAGGTACTTGTGTTAGACTTGGAGTTTTATAAACATATTTTCTTCTCTTTATGAATTTGTACTCATTTTCAAAGATCTGCATCACATTTATGTGAAGTTTATTGAGGAAAATGAAGACAGTTCCTGCCAGCTGAGGAAGCAGACATAAAATGTTTTGATGGAGGTTCTGGCACTAGATGAATGTGGTGTGTGTGATCCTAGACATCAGTGCAGGCTGCCAGGCCACTGTGTCTTTGTGGTCTTGGCTGTTTCTGTCCAAAAGAAAGTAAGATCCTATAGGGAGGGAAGTAATACTCATGCTGTGCTGTCATATTGTATTATAGTGATATAATAAATAACAATAGCCATGAGACTTGTATTCCTGAAGAAGTGAATAAGGCTTGTACTACTCCTCTGAAGAGGCCCATATTTTCACTTTGATTTTATTTTTGTTATTGCTTCTCCTCTCCCCTTTTTCTGGTACCATGCACTGTTCTTAGCTGATGGCATCTGACAAATAATTACAATGAATATTTGAGAAACAATTGCAATGAATCTTTGAGGTGCTGTACATAAGATGCAAGCCCCAGGAGAAGCATTTAAGTAGAAACCATGTTCAGAATATCAGACTATCCTAATTCACTCAGTCCTGCTCAATCCACTGTAGTCCACACACTGTAAACCATTTCTCCTCTGATGTATCAAGAGGCTGGATTGCATCATGAGCCATACTCGCTTAAACATTTTAGTGATTTACAGAACAAAATGTTTCCCAACTAACCTTCCCAAGCTGCGTGTAATTAATTTTATTTCAAAAAGGAGTTCTGGACAGCTCATCTTCCAGGCTCTGGAACACCTTGCAATGGTGGAGCTACTTCACTGCAAACTACAATCTGTACTGGATTTCAGCCTGAGTGAGAAGGCAGGACAAAATTATGCCTGTCCCCATGAGGTTTCCTTCTCTGCCCCACTGTCAACGATGTACTCATTGCACAGGGTGGCAGTGAAAATGGCATGGCAGAAACACCTGCAGCCTTCTCCAAGGCTACAGACACCATCACCTCAGTCACAGCTTTGGGGAGATCCTGACTGTGTTGCTGCTTCTCTCACCTTATAACTGAAAGCATTGATCTGGCTTTCCTTCTTTTGATGGTTTTTATTTTCTGTCCTGAAAGTCCCCCTGGAGCTCACCACACCTGAAGCAACACTTATGGAGTACTTCAGTGTTCATTTATTTATCTTAGGTTTAGTCAAATATGACTTATCCTGCAGCAGAGTGGCAATTACCCTGGGCTTTAGCAGCACTGACCTGAAATTCATGCTCTCTTGGAGGTGCGAGAGCCCTTACCTCATCGTTAGCCCCAAAGAATTCAAGGTGCTGAGGTGAACACAACCTCCCGGTGGGATCTGTGGACAGACATGTCCTGCTGCACTGAGCTCGTCTGCCTCTGTGGAGACACACACAACCATATGCATGGTTTCCATCCACCCTCAAGGGCGGTGGAAATACATCAAGATGGTTTACACAAGTGTCAAATTATGGGGCAAACTGCTGTAATGTAGTTGGATTGGAGATCTCGTTATACCCAGCCTAATCACGCTTAAATGATAACATTGCTTTGCTTTGTCAATCTGTGCTTTGCTCGTTCAGTACTGCAAAAATTACTAAAGTGTGGTTTTATTTTCTCTTTGACAGTCCCAACAGAGTCCACGACAGCTGAAACACCAGGTCTTTATTCCTGGTCACATATTGAACCATGGTGAAGAGAGGTACTGCCAGACCATGAAGGACAGCAGGATCCCCGTCTCACTTAGCGCTCCCAGACGGAGTTGAGGAATTAACTGTCAGGCACTCATGTTTTCAGTCTCTTTTCAGGATTTAGCAGGCTACCTGCCTTCCTGGCAAGGCAAGGCTGGCTGCCAGAGACATGCCCTGTCCAGCTGCATTATTTGTTTCCCTGCCCAAACTCAGGGTCTGGCTGTAGCATTTTCTGGAGGCAACACACATCATCGCGGCAGCTGCGTCACCACAGGGTGTATGTTCACACCCGAACGCAGTGATACGCTGCCTATGTTCAGCCGAGCAGCCAAGTGCTTCCCGGTTACTCACATGGCTTTGTGTGATATTGCAAGCAGCCAAGGCTGCTGCTATGGGTCTCAGGGCAAAAATATATATTTAAAGTGCAGATTATTTAAATTCATGTTTTCTTTCTCATAGTAACAGCCTGTCCTACTCCTGAACCAGCAGACATGACCACCTATATGTAATACAGTGTTACTCTGACTTACACACTTAGTTGTCTGCCCAAGTTGTGACCATGTATTGACTGGCTCCCTGTCAACACTCTGTGTATCATCTCATGGATTTAACCATTAGCTTCCCAGATAATCCCAGTCACCTCTTCCCTAGCTTCCATACACCACAAAGGAGGGAAAGGGGTTTGGTATTGGTACAGGAAAAACACCTGACTGGTGAAAGCACTAGGGAAAGGGCAGCCCCTCCGGCAGACACACTACACCTATATACATTCAGATCTGCACTTGATCGCCCCACTCCAAGAAAGCCAGCCTTCCTGAATGTCCCAAAGCTGCATCCTCATTGCTGCACAAACCGGGCTGTGCTTGCCCCGGGAATGGCCAGGTTCAGCGCCCGCCAACGCAGCAGCACAGAGCTCGCCACCAACGGTGCAGGGCACAGCGCTGCTGTGGGCACTGCACATTATAAACCAAAACTTTACCTCATTATCTCCTGGCATCCAAACTGTTGTTTAGTAACTATTCCCCAGGTTTCCAGGGCCCCTCACGCTGAGGGTCAGAAGCCTGTCAGAAGCCATGGCAGAGGCAGCCTGCATGCATTTTCCTCCCATTGATGCTGCTCAAGCTCCAGGCAGACTTCGCTGACACCCGCCCTGGGCAGCAGCAGCAGCATCTTCCGGGTGCTGTGGCTGATCACCACTTGAATGAGACCTGCAGGTCTCCTGTGGTTCGGGTACCTCACGCCTAGACAGTGCTGGGACAGCGGCTAACCTGCAGTTTTGTTTTCTCTCCTGCCTCGGATCAGCCCCTGCAGAAAGCACAACACCTGAAGCCACAGGTATGCATGATTTTAGCTTTAGTAGAATTGGTTTAATGCTCAATCCTGGGAGTAAACTACTGATTCCCTCCCCATTAACAGTCCTTGCTTTGCTCACAAAGTAACGGAACAGTTACTGAAGCATGGCTTTTACTTTCTCTTTGACAGTCCCAACTGAGTCCACGATGGCTGAAAAGCCAGGTATTTATTTCTGGTTATTTCCTGAACCTTGGTGAGCAGTTTACTAGCTTAGCATTTTTCACGTGAGTCATAGGATCATTTAGGCTGCAAAAGATCCTTAAGCCATCAATGTATTTAAAAAGTGGACAATGTTTAGTTTCATGTTTTCTCATCTCACAGTAACAAACTCATCAGCTCTATCACTCTCTCCAACTCCTGAAGCGACGGCCATTACCACTTGAAAGTAACGCAGCCTTACTGTGGTTTGCATCCTTAGCTATCTACCAAAGTCATGATGTGATGATGTGTCAGCATGGCTCCCTGTGTGTGTAATCTCATGGGTTTAGTATTTAACTTTGGGGATAATTCCTTTGGCTTCCATACAAATCAAGGGATGGAAAATGCTCTTGGTATCAGTGTGGAAGAAATACTTCCACTGGTGAAAGTACCAGGGAAGGGGAAACCACTGGGGCAGACACACTACACCAATATAAATTCAGATTTGCTCTAGATCATCTCACTCCTGGAAAGCCAGCCTCCCTGCACTTTCTGAAGTTGCACCCCCACTGCAAGCTGAGTCAGGGGAAACCTTTGACTTATTCAGTGGTATTTGGTTTGAACCGTAACTTTTTATAATGGGATTTGCCTTTCGAAAACTTTGAATTGCAAGTTGCTCATTAATTGAAAATATTCTGCCTCAGATGCTTAGATAGCAGACTAAAGTTTTCTCTTAAAGTCTGGTCCTATCAGCTACACATTGGTAAAGGGCACTCAGCTACATCAATAAAACACGCATACTTGTGTTGACAACATACAGGAAACAGAACTTCAGATGCAAAGTGTGCATTTGACCACGGGACTATCTGCCTACACAAAGGAATAAACAGAATTAAATCTTGTTTCTATTAATGCTAATAATATGTCATCTTTAGTACTGAAGCCCACATGCTTTTCTTAGTATGAGCCCTTTGTCCACAACAACCCTGTCCCTCAGAACTGTTGCTTCCAACATTTCCTAGTCTTAATGCTTTCAGCTGATTATGATGTATACAATCTATATTAATTGTTTATATACAAGCACACATTTTCTGCATACAGTCTCACTTATTTTCTTTTTTTTGCTTTTCATTAAAAGCCCATCTAAAAACAGACCCAGCACCTATAAGCCCGGTAAGGTATTCTCATTCTTTCTTCTTTTTAATGACCTCTCTTCCCAAGTGCAGCATATGCTGGATAAGAGATGTGTGCTGGAAAAGCCTGGCAGTTTTATGGCGGAGGGTATCTGAGTGCAGAAGAAAGGGGGAAGCTGGAGAGGCCAGGAGCAGGCAGAGAGCTTGGGGATGCTGCTCTTATCCAGGGCCCGCACATCTGATACAGCGGCTCGCAGCCAAACCATCCTCAGTGGTGACCATTAACAGGATGAGCTGGCCTGTGTATGCACCACTTATGATTAAAACCATGTTTAAAACATCTGCCCATAGCATGCCAGGCTGCTGACCAGTCATTGCCAGTGTGCTCTGGAGGGCTCTTAGGCAAAGAAACAGCCTGTTATCACGGCGAGCTCGCCCTCTGCCCACGAGAGAATGGACAGACAGCGCTAACTTGTGTAACCTTGGGGTTGGTTGTAGGAGGGAGTAACGAGCTTTTAATGGCACACCATCAAAGGCAGAGAAATTAATTTCCTCTCCTCAGCTGCTATTTCCCGGTACAGCAGCAAGGGCCACATTTTCAAACCACACTAGTATTTAATACATGCTGCATTTTACTCTATGCTTATATATGGTTTATTAATATTAAATTTCTTCTTCCCCAGAAAACCTTACTGATCTGCCTAAATACCTATGGGAGATGTTACTAAGATTCTTAACTTGGCCTGTGCCCACCCAGGTGACCTGGGATACAAAGTATAAAATTACACAGGTAAATATTTATTAATGTGCATGAGCTGTCCCAGCCAAACTGGGGCACCCCAAACATGGTTTTCCACTAGGTTCTTACACCCTTCAAACATTTAGGTACAACACAGTTTGACTAACCACCCACACCCACATTACCGATTATTAATCATAGTTAAAACTTTGCAAAACAACTCTATTTCTGCAGCGTTCTTGCTGCCTGTCTATTAATCCAGACATCCCTGGAGTCAGTCTTGCTAGAGATACTGATACGTGACAGCTAAAGATACTGATACGTGTCAGCAGATGATGCTGGGAGGGTTTTAAAGATGTGTCAGCGGGGCTAGGATGCTAGTGTTATCTTGGCTGTCCAGGGGAACGCTTCATGGACAGCTTTAAGCTTCCAAGAAGGAAAGTCCTTCTTTCCAGGACCAGTGTCTCCTTTATTTTTTTTAAATTAACCATGAACAATACCAGAATGTCCAGTAAAATTCCACTACCCGACTACACTACAATTGATCATGCAAATTAATACCTATTAACAAAGTTAATACACTTTCATCCTCTAAAGACAGATTGATATCAGAAGGGAATTTTCATATTGGTGACCACCAGAAGACCCTACACCAGTGCCAGAGGCTACCGTGCAGGGAACAGACACCTGAGCAACCCCCTATGCAGGCCTGGGTTCGACTCCTATCCATGTTTCACATGGTATACAAAGGCCGTGGCACAAGAAGGCTTGTAGGAACATATGGGTTTGAAATTATCACATGCCAAGATGTTATCAAAATTATTTATGGAAAAAAAAAATTCAAAATATTTTTAAAGATTATTACCAGATGATGCCACCCCATGGCTTTGTGACTGCCAAGACTTGGGAAGCTCATATGGAACATCCACAGCACAGACAAACGTTATACTAATACCACAACAAAATTATGTTTCTAAAAGTTAATTATTCTAAATTATATGATATTACCAACCTTCCTTATTTCACACATTTCCCCACCCCACTTCCCTTTTGTAACCCTCCCTCATCAGGTCACTTTGCGTGAGGCTAAACATGCCCAAAACAAAGACACTCTGCAAGCTGGTTATGTACAGCTGCGACGTCGATGTATAAAGTGATGATGTATCACTTTCTACCTCCCCATGTTGGTGTTTTCCCTCTTGAGTCCTTGAGCTACTCACTGAACCTGAATCAACAGTAATTGATTTGTCAGTAATTTTGCCTCTCTCATCTCTTACGGCTCTGCAGACTTTCTCACAACTCGGCAATGCCCTCAGCCGGGACGTGGGCTTGGGCCACCTCAGGTGGCCTGGGATCCTCCCAGCTCGGAGAGCTGAGCCCTGTTGGCCCTTAGCTCACCTGACTTTCTAGTGCCATTCAGGAAAAGCTTTCAGCCACACTTTGCAGCCCTAACCTCACCAAATATTCTGCTAGGGAAGAAGAACTGGTGTAAATTCTCAGAAGGTATTTGACAAACTACATAAAAAACATTAGAGAAGAATGAAGCATCTGATGAAAGAGTTTTTGATTGATTTGGGATATGGAATGGTTTCATCACAGCTCTTCAGAAATTCTAAGGTTGAAATAAAAAAAATAGCTTTGGAAAGATAACAGGCTGTCCTGGTTTCAGCTGGGATAGAGTTAAGTTTCTTCGTAGTAGCTAGTATGGGGCTATGTTTTGGATTTTTGCTGGAAACAGCAGTGATAATGTGGAGATGTTTTAGTTGTTGCTAAGTAGCGCTTACACTGGTCAAGGACTTTTTCAGCTCCCCATGCTCTGCCGGGTGCACAAGAAGCTGGGAGGGGTCACAGCCAGGACAGCTGACCCAAACTGACCAACGGGATATTCCACACCATATGACATCATGCTCAGTATATAAAGCTGGGGAAGAAGGAGGAAGGGAGGGGCATTTGGAGTGATGGCATTTGTCTTCCCAAGTAACCGCTATGCGTGATGGAGCCCTGCTTTCCTGGAGACGGCTGAACACCTGCCTGCCCATGGGAAGTAGTGAATTAATTCCTTGTTTTGCTTTGCCTCTGTGCGCAGCTTTTGCTTTACCTATTAAACTGTCTTTATCTCAAACCATGAGTTACCTCACTTTGACTCCTCCAATTCTCTCCCCTGTCCCACCAGGGGGGAGTGAGCGAGCAGCTGCGTGGTGCTTGGTTGCTGGCTGGGGCTAAACCACGACACAGGGCTGCACAGTAACTCTATCTCACACATTTAAAATTCCGTCAGGTGCTTTATATTGATACATTTACATAAACATGTGATATTTATACAGGTTGTGTTACATATTTTACCAACATACATATTAAAAATCCATGTAGTTGCACGTGTGTTCAGGAGTTCTGTGCTGTGAATTGTGATTAACATCACAGCTAGAAACTTCTGAAGGAAAGTGTCTTGTAACCAATGAAGCAAATGGGCTCAGTGACCATGTCACAATTTTTGTATGACAGTTATATGTGGGTTTTTTCCTTTTCCTTTTCTCAGGTGTGTAAGGGGAAAAACCTGTATGAACTACTATTCACCAGGCAATAGGATTGTCCTGTTCAAGGTCAGACATCCCACATACCCAAGAGTTTGCCTACAGTGCAAAATATTATCATGCATCACCGTGCTGCTTTCTGAGCTCAAGAGGAGGCATAAATCAAAGGATAAGCATCCCTTGTAACTAGTAATGTCTGAGCAGTTATCTTAAATAGGAACTCAAAAATATTTGGAAAAAATATTGTACATGAACTGAGATGTAATCCTGCAATACCTACAAAGTGTTATAAACTTTCCATATGTCAGTTTTTATTACTAGAGATTAGAACTATAAAAGATGTTACATCTAAATTTACCTCTGAAGCAAATGCTTCAATTTCTTTTCCTTACAATGTCTGTTCCAATTATGTCACTGTTAGGCAAGAAAGTGTTTCTGCACTTTAATGTTCACAGAATCACAGGAGGGAAGGGACCTCAGGGATCATCTAGTCCAACCCTTCAAGGAAGAGCACAGTCTAGACAAGATGGCCCAGCACCCTGTCCAGACGACTCTTAAAGGTGTCCAACATGGCCGAGTCAACCACTTCCCTGGGGAGGTTATTCCAATGGTGACTGTCCTCACTGTGAAAAATTTCCCTCTCGTCTCCAAACGGAATCTCCCCAAGAGCAACTTGTGTCCATTCCCCCTTGTCCTCTCCATGGGACTCCGTGTAAAAAGGGAGTCTCCATCTCCTTTGTAGCTACCCCTTAAGTACTGGTACACAGTGATGAGATCCCCTCTGAGCCTCCTTTTCTCAAGGCTGAACAACCCCAGCTCTCCCAGCCTGTCCTCATATGGCAGCTTCCCAGTCCTCTGATCATCTTGGTGGCCCTTCTGTGGACCCCTTCCAGCCTGGCCACATCCTTTTTGTACAGCGGGGACGAGAACTGTACACAGTGCTCCAGGTGTGGCCTGACAAGCGCTGAGTAGAGCGGGATAATGACTTCTTTCTCTCTGCTGGCGATGCCCTTTTTGATGCAACCCAGCATCCTGTTGGCCTTCTTGGCTGCAGCAGCACACTTTGTTCATGTTGAGCTTCCTGCCCACCAGGACCCCCAGGTCCCTTCCCACAGAGCTGCTCTCCAGCCAGGTGGATCCCAGTCTGTGCTGCACTCCTGGATTATGTTTTCCCAGGTGCATGATCTTACACTTCTCCTTGTTGAACTTCATCAGGTTCTTGCTGGCCCACTCCTCCAGCCTATCCAGATCTCCCTGCAGAGCAGCTCTCCCTTCTGGAGTGTCTACTTCCCCACTCAACTTGGTGTCATCTGCAAACTCCATCAGGCTACACTTGATCCCGTTATCCAGATCACTTATAAAGATATTGAATAACATTGGGCCAAAAAAAATCAGATTCCCTCAGTTCCTGGCCAAGAGCTAGATGTTTAATTGTCCTATTTGGAATGATGGTGAAAAAAATGGAAATTAATAATTTTCAGTTCATAATAGAGAAAAATATCTGTGTACTGCAGAATTGTACAGGAGTAGAGCAGTCATCTCAGGGAAAGAGATTAAGTTTTGATAATCTGGTGAATTTGACCTGTGAAAAGCACCTTTAAGGCCAATACTCAGTTTCCATATGGCGAGTATGTGCAGATTATTCAAAGCCTAACAAGATGCTCTGTATTTGCTAAGGATGCCTGGCATCTAGAGGCTGTGCCACACAAGCCAAAAATATCCACTTTTTTCCAGCAACTTTTCTTTTTACTCATCATCCCTTCAAAAAAGAGGTTAGAGTCATTCTGAAGCTCAGCTTCTCCATGAATAACTTATCCAGCTCTCAAATGCCAAAATCACACAAATCTCCTACAAAGGCTCCAGATCAAATCTCTTATCTGGTGGTTAAGCCTTGGCATTAACTGAGCAGGCTCACTGCCAAAGCCCTCATCCTGCAAGACTAATACCCGTCCTGAGCCAGAGCATTTCCTAATCATACTTAGTTCATACAAAACTCCATCACACTTGTAACCCTGCTGCTCTGCTTCTCACAGGTAATGATTTAAAGTGCTTGAAATCACATTTTCCCTGCTATTGCACTCGGCTGCAGGCAGTGAGAGAAAGTGCCTTTAAATAACAGTGCTACAACAGCTGAATCCTTGTTCCTTTGTACTAAAAAGCACGCTAATTTGCTCTAAGGATCTGCTGTTTTAAAACACCTTTCTGACAGTCATTTTCATCTTAAAGGACTTCCATGAAGACTTGCTGGACATTTTCTTTTGAGGTAGGAGAAGGAATTCAAAGTGGGCCGTTAATATTTCAGCATCACCCAATATCTGAACACATCACGCTATCTAAGTGTGGGCTTATCACACAAGATTTGAAAACAGTTGGAACACTCAGATTTGTAGCATGAGTATGTGGAGTGACAACACAGCTGCTCAGAGACTTGTTTGCATGGGCGTAGCTGCCAGTGAGCACAGGCTCAGCCCTCCAAAAACACTGGGCCACCTCTTCGGGGCCCAGTCCCTTAATGTCAACCACAGCACAAGAAAATGTCCTAATCATTCATATACAAGTAATCCCAAACAAGTAATCCCAAACAATTTCATTGGCAACCTGTAACTACCAAACTACCAGGCTATCATAGCCATAGGCACTTTTTTCTTGGTTCTGATGGACACGGCCTTGATTAGCAGGGTTCCACACACGAGTTCACGCATTAAATGTGTACAAAATGGATGTTAGGAATTGAAAAATTCCTTGCAAGTATGTGTGTGGGTTTAAGAAATGAAAGGCTATACAGAATAAATGCAAATTTAGCATTTCCAGAAGCTAAAGGGAATTCAGACACTATGCAACATCTTTACACATGTATTCAATGCCTCCATGTTTAGAGGCAGTATAGGTACTTTGTCATGATGAAGACAGTGTTGCATTCAAAACCCTTAAAGTGAGTTAAAAATCAGAGAGAATTGTTTTAAAGGTGACATAGGTCTAAGATTAGAAGTATAGGATCATTACAGATCCATCATATTTCACTTTGTTTGTAAAAGATCAAGATCGGTTATGTAAAAAAAAAAAATTGGTTTTATTAAAGTACCTGGATGCGTTTCAAGAAGGTCTGGGTTGCAATGGGACATTTCTAGTAAAGTTGAAGGAATACCTGTTTGCACAGCTGTGGGATACCTGCTCTCTGTATTGGAAAGAATCACACGACCAGGCTCCTGTGTGAAGCCTGGCTGTTCTCACACCATGCAGGCACCCCACCGAAGCAAGGCCAGGGTAACAGCACATCTGCGGCACTGGCACCATCACCACCTCTACACACTTGAAAGATTGGGTATCTGCTGCTGCAGTAGGAAATACTCTGGATTTCAAGAGCTTTGGTCCTTAAAGAAAGACAAAGTAACGTAAACATATCGGAACAGATACTCGTTAGAATCATGCTAGAAGGAATTGAGGCTCTTGGGACTGTGCTTGCCTCCTTACCTCGGGAAGCAAAGGCTCAGTCCTTTTATTTTTTTGTAGCTTCTACTAAGGGATTAAGAAGGTTTTATCTGCAATGTGGTTGCAGTGCAACCCACTTTTAAATCCATGACTAACATGAATCTGGCCTTGTTCATCCAAGGATGTTTCAGCAACAGGAAATTATACCTCATGACAACTCTATTACGATAGTTGCACTTTACAATCTGAGGAATCCTCAGCAAGGACAGGGAATGTTTTGCCCAGTGTAACCTAAAGGGGTAGGGGTCAAAATGAAGGTGGGAAAAATCAGTGCTAAAAGCAAACCACTGATTGCGTCTCCCAAGGGAGTCTTTCAATCCCTTCCAGAACCTTCCTGTTCATGCCAACACACCCAAATAGATGTGCAATGAAATCAACTGAAAATCATGTTTCGAACCTGCGAGAGCTGACAACAACACTGTTAAACATACTCCACATGGTACATATGAAAAAAAAGGGCACACCTGTTACTTTCTCATTCATATCTGTTAAAAAGATAGCATAACTGAGAGATTAAGCCCTCCCTCTGTGATAACATGTAGTACAAGGTGATTATGAAATAGCAGAAGGTATAAAAGTTAGGAAAGCCTGACCTCCCCAGCTGCTGTCAAAATGCAGGCGCTCAGACAGTTCCTCCTCCTGCCTCTCGTAGCTGCTCTAGCTCTTGCTGAAGACAACTCAGTAGAATCCATGGGTATGGAAATCTAGTCTTTTTTCCATCTGTGAAATTTTATTAATTTTTGCACAATAGGTATTTTATAGGCAACTGAAGGGAAAAATGTTAAACATATCTCTAAAAGTGTGTCTTATTTTAATGTACTGCTGCACAATAGTAACACCCGAATGTACCAGCAAGTGTTAAAAATGGTAAGTAGCCAAAAAAAAAAAAGCAATATATGAATCCCTATGGCAAATTTTTACCTTAAGAACTTGATTTTGAAGATATTTTACTCTGGAATGGAAATCTGCATTCATAATTTAATACTGTATTGGAATAGCAGGAATAAAGTGACTTAATGGGGAGACAGTTGCTTTTTAAAAGAGATTTGCTTATTTTTCCTTTGTTCAATCAGAAGCAATAGACAGTCATTTGTTGCTCGATCTGGGATCACCCTTCTGTGCTCAAATCAGCAACTTACCTAATTAGCCATGGGTAGCTACTGTAGGATAATGAAGTACTGCTGCAGAGCTGCTCTGGTGGTGCCTGGCTACAGAACAGTCCAGAAGGATGCAGAGGGAGGGTAGGGCTGACCTTGTAATACTCTTACAGTTGGGAGGTTTCATATGCGACAAGAAAGGTCTCTCCTAAACCTTTCTTTTCCCTCTGGAGTTCATCAGAAAGCCTGACCTTTTTATCTGGGACTGCACACACCACATAGGAAGTCCTTCCTGCTGCTTTAGACCATTATTTTTAGATTAATATTAAAGTAGAAAGGAGATCTAATGCTCAAACTGGATTATAAGATTTCTGTAAAGTTTCCTATACAATGGCCATTACTGCTACTACTTCATACCTTATTAAGTGATGCCAGTGATGTCAACCATGGCGGCTTTGTGGTTTTTTGCATAACAGAACTGAGTTGAAGTCCTGCTGGCCCCCTGTCATGAACCCAGAAACAGACAGAGAGGATGCTCGGGCAGGAATATGGATACAAGCCTGCATGATACTTCCCCAGAATACTCTCCCAGTCACCAACAAATGTGATTCAGGACTTCTGAAACAGAGGAAATGCTATCTTTGTGTTTAATAGTTAACAGAGCGGTTTTTTTTCATGGATTTGACCCATTTTACATTTTACTTTTACCATCCACATCACCCTGCAGCAAAGATCCACCTGCGAAGAGCCAGTTCCTTCTGTTTGTTTCAAAACGACAACTTACTCGCTTCATGCCAGGCCACTGAGTTACTGTATTGGAAGATAATATCTCATATTAACCCTCTCCATTGATTTATAGACCTCTAGCATCTTCTTTATGCCCTAGTTCTCCCCCCTCCTGACCTGAAATGCTTCAGCCCATTTACTTATTCCTTGCCTAGAAGCTATTCTAAACTTTTGATCATCTTCGTTGCCATCCTCTGAAGCTTTTCCTGCTTACCAGTACTCTTTTAGAGATGGAGGATCAGAATTGTATGCAGCAGCACATATACAGTAATCCTACACATAGTTCTTTAGAAGCTTAAATCTGAAAAGCCTTTTTGATTCCCTGAGCGTAGGTTCCCAAATGCTTTTAGTTCAAGGGCTGAACCTTGGAACTGCATTCAATGACCTTTAGGAACTCAGTCTAGGGGGAAGACAGGAGGCTTGAAGTGCTTGTGGTGACCAACCTTGCAGAAGAGAGTTGCTGATGCGTCCTATATCACTTCACATTTCCAGTTTGGTTTCACCTGTGGTATGCGTTCCTCTGCTACTAGGAAAATGAGGATAAACAGTATTTTCTGAAATTCTTTTACTACTGGATTCTTTCACAAACTGCAGTAATATAAATTAAAAAAATAGTACAACATTTTGCATGTCTGTTCCATGATGGACTGTCCCAGAGTCTTTGTGTAGTGGAGGATGAAACATTAGTGCAAGAGAAAATTTGAGAGATATCCTTGCAAGCTGGTTATTACTGTTGCTGTTCTTCAACAGGTGTACCTAGCTGTGGTGCTTCACTTCACAACCTCAACAAAGCATTAAGGATTTCACTACAGGCAAATGCAGCCTGCACCTGGCAAATTCAGAGGAACGAAAATAAAAATATTAGGCTCATTTTTTCCTATTTTAAGTAAGTATTTCCTCCAGATACTTTTGTACTGTGTCATTCCATTAGGATACAGCACAGAAAATATTGCCTCCAAATATTCCTCTGTATTGAATCTGTGCTGTGGACTCCAAAGAGCCTGTATGTATATCAGTGATCTTAGGTAGTCCTCAATGTGTTTTTTCAATAGATTCGCTCCTTCGTCAAGCTGTGAAACAGAAAGTATTAAAATATATGATGGTCCCTCAACTAATTCGTCTCTTCTTGGACAAGTATGTAACGACACTGATGCAGTTCCAGTACTTCAGTCATCTTCAGACAGTTTAACTTTTCTCATAACAACAAACTCTGTGCCTTTCACACGAAACTTCTTTGTCTTCTACTACTTCTTTTCACCAGAAACAAGTAAGTCGGAACTTAATGCAGCCATTAAATTCCATTTGAATTACACCTTTAAAAGAAACTTTCCCATTAAGGGGAAGTTTAGGACAGTAATTAAAGACTAATAACAGAATCTTCAATTAGTCTTAGTACTTCAGCCCTTAGAGGATGGTGTGGGGGGAAATCAGTGGAAGGAAGGAGGCAGCAAAACGATAGTGCACTTGCTGGAGAGCCTAAAAAGTGCAATTTTACTCAGAGAAACGATTGCGAAGGTGGCATTATGGGACTCTACTTTTACTTACAGGCTTCTACTAAATTTGCTTGATTTGCTCATATTGTAGCATTTACCCAGAAAGAAAATATGACCATCTAGTCCTGCCGAGTACAGGTCACAGAGTCAGTAAGGGTTTCTATTCAACAAGCTCTTTACTTTTTTTTCCTTAAAAAAGTAAGAACAGCTCAGACAAAGTCAGTCTTAGCTTGTGACCAGTTCCTTTGCTTCTGCTGATCTGAGTGGCATGGTACTAAGCTCTTAAAAGCTTCAATTTTAGAGTAGTTACCACATCCTAGTTTATGCTGGCCCAGTGTTTAACTTTGCTGCTGAAAAATTGTGCCCTATTTCTAACCTTACATTTCTCTTTCTGAGGCTTCCACTGACAATTTTATTTTACTTGACATACAAAGGCAATATATCTTAAACTTGAAGATTTTGCACTTCCATGTAGATCATGACCAAGGCCTCACATGCTTCTCTAATATTAAGTCTCTTGGGGGTTCTTTTGGCTGGTACACCATCTTCATTACCAGTTTTTCAAGATGTCACCTAATTTACCCAAAATGTAGATATAACTATATTGCTCACAGTATCAAAGCTAACTCATCTACAGCCATCTCAGATGCCATTACACAGCGCATCACAGATATAGCACAGAGACAATAGGCTTCATTTTGTAACACCCACCTGCCCTGAAATTCTCTATAGAAGTTCCATCTTTAGTACCTTTAATAATGTCCAAAAGAATGGAATCCTAAAGACACAACCTGCAAGTTATGTAACTTTAGATCTGTAATTTATTATTTATGGTTTGTTATATATACATCACCAATATATCTAATCTTCTTTTCAGAAATTGAAAATTGCGGGGGACAATTAACTGGCCCCAATGGGACATTTATCAGCCCCAACTACCCGGCAGCTTACCCTGAATTTACATACTGCGTCTGGCACATACAAACAGCAAAAAACACGAAGATAAAGTTAGAGTTCCAGGATTTTTTGTGAGTAAATGCCCTAATGCTCTATTACTCTTTTTTAATTGTTTAAAGGCATTACTTTAAACACAGGAAACAGAACAGCCTGTTAGAACATGTATACACTTCTAAAACAAGCTTGCTTTGCTGACTTTTATGATAAAGTAATTGCAATGTGCGCCACATCACTACACGTTACCCTATAGCTACTGCAGTGACAGCAAGTGAAACGCAGAAGGCATTTCAGGTGACTAGCCATGAGGTGTAGGACCATTTTAAGCTAGCCTGATTGACCCAAATTTAAATCAATCAGTATAAATAAAGCTTTTACTACACAAGGAACATGTTTAAAGCTATCGCGTGCACTGTAACTGCAACTTAGAACGGAAGGTCAAAAGAAGAAAAAAGGAAATATTGTCCAAAGTACATCTTCCTCAGTATTGCTGGCTGTTGGGCAAAGACAACAGTGTAGCCCTGGCTTAAGTTCTTCCAAGTATAAAGGTTAATGGATACATTGGCGTAAAGAAACAACACTGGCATGGACTTTCCTGACCCATACCACTCTTTGTCAGGCTTGGTCTCCCATACATATTGGGCTGGTAGCCCTTTTTTGGCTTTCCCTGCGTCAGTTGACACTGTACAGGGAGGAAAACCTCAAGACCGAGGGAATTCAAAGGGCAGCATCTTCAAGAATGTTTGAGATATTCAGACTGCAGAATGCTACATAAGAATTCAGTATGGCATGTATAGGATTCTATAGGAAATCGTTACCTTGACCACAGCCCTCTAAGATGATGAGGTCTGCGCAGCATGGTGTATGTTCTCAGCAGTCCTGGCCAGGGTCTATCTGCTGATTCAGACACAGAGATGTTGTTCTGGAGGTATCCACCCACTGCAGTACAGCTGGTGCTTTTCATCAAGGGCCGCAGCCTTGACCAGCTCTCATGCAGATTGATAGAAAGGGCAAGAGCCTTCCTCTGGTGACACACACATGAGGTTTCAGACACATGTAAGTCAACCCTACTCTTTAAAAGCTCTTTGTTCTTAAATATGTATTTGAAGGTGTGGTTATTTTCAGTAAATAAGTAGCAATGAATATATACAGTATCAGTTATAAAAGCATAGCTGATCCAGCTTCTCTTGAGAGCTATACCAAAATGTTTATTTCGATGGGAGCAGAATCATTAAGCATTTCTTGCCTTTCAGGGTTTTCCATGTTTTATTTGGTTTTAATAATGTCTATTTATGTATTCTTTTGTTCGCCATTCTTTTATTTCAGTTGATTGGAATTCATCAGACACTTAATCTGCACTAGATACTCTACCCAGTATGCGCAGTGTTCTCTATGCTCAGATTTCCCTGTAATTATTTCTCTGTCTACAGCCTGGAACTAGACCAAAACTGCCAACTTGACTTCACAGCAGTCTATGACAGCGTCACCACTAACACTGGCTTAATAGGAAAAGTATGTGGTCGTTCTCATCCCACATTTGAATCTTCTTCAAATGTTATGACAGTTGTGTTGTCTACAGACTATGCCAACTCCTACAGGGGATTTTCTGCTCAGTATACCAGTGCTCCGCTGCCAGCTCCTGTGGGGCCTGACCGTAAGTACACTTGCTACATGAATAGGATGCTGTTTCTTGTTCTCACATAGGATTCTTTCCTTTCCTTATAAATGCTGAAAAGAACTGATTGTTGATATCAAGGATTTAAGCCTTTTTATCAGTAGTCATTAACCCTCTTTACATATAAAAATCCCACATTAGTCTCACCTATAGAGCGTACATTATTACCTGATCCATCTGCAAAAGAAAGCCTATTCTTTCACTTCTTGGTCCTTTTTCTGACCAGTGCAACTGAAAATCTGAGGTTTTCCTTCTTTTGGGCAAAGCAGCCATTGTTACCACCCTCGAGATGTAAAGAAAAACTTATTGACTGGTTAGTTTAAATGTTTTTAGTCTCTGAGATACTCGGAAAATGGTCTGCACTGGTTAGTCAAACAGGGTTTAGGTGTGTTGGAATTTCCTTTCCCCCAGAGTAGGACCATCGTCCTTATTGGTTCCATATGTTTGCATGTCCATCATCTCACTAACCGAGGTGGAAAAGGAACCTCTAAAGCCTCGATGTCTGCCATAAATAGATTTCCTCACCCACCATTCTGCACTAGCACTTGGATTCCTTTCCCCTTTTAAAAAGGCCGCAAAATTCATTCTGTTAACTGGGTTTAAAATTAAACTTTCAGCATGAGTTTTACATGGTTTTGCTTACCTAACGTTTTTGAAGTTGAGCATGAAATTTTGTTCTGACTTCTGCACGACCTCAATGGCGCATGAGCCGTTTCAGACTGACAAATCAAGAACTGTGCAACAGGTTTAAGGATTTAGACCAACTGAGAAATGACAACAGCAGAGTTTGTGGTAATGTTTTTTGTTCTGTGTTTTAATTTCTCTTTCAATGGCAGCATTCCTTACCTGCTCTTCAGATAGCATGAAAATTGTTCTGAGCAAGTCTTATCTGGCCTCCCTTGGTTATAGCGAAACTCAACTACAACTGAATGATCCATCCTGCAGTCCAGTTGTAACAGATGCGGTGGTCTTTTCCTTCCCATTAGTCAGCTGTGGAACAATTAAAAAGGTAAAGGGGAAAAAAAGTTACGTGACACTAACAATAGCTTACAAGTGTCAAGAGCTTGTAGAAGCAGTTTATGAATAGCATGTGAATAAGCTAACAGCAGATTTACTTCCTCTGAGCTCATCTGATTGCATGTTTCCAGCCTAGAAGTAGAAAGAAAATTTTTCCCCTTTAAGAGCCTGAGCCCAGGAGAATCCACGCAGATTAACCCCAAATGTTTCATTTCCTCTCCAACCCAGTTTACCTGTAGCATGACCTTACATATGTAACAAACATTCTCTGCAACAGATACGGCTGGCACTTAGCCTGGAGTCACAAGGAAAGGGGAAAAACCCCAAGAGGTGAAGATTCCCAAGAGCTAGTTCACAGCATTGTTTTGATAAGGGTGATGAAGCGTAGCTTTGGTACTTTCCTCACTCCACACATTATTCCTTAACAGGTTGGTTCAGTGTTTTGAAAAAACGGGAGGGTTGATAATGGTTTTTTGGGTGCAGCCTGTTTCACATTTCAAAGGTATCTTGAGCCTCTGATAAGCATAGCTGGGCAGCTCTAACTCCAGTGCTTTCAACTGCACAGCTCATATAATCTCAGCTGAGCGCTTCACATGATTCCTTTTGCAGGATGACGGTCAGAGCATCACTTACACCAACATCATATCTCCCTCTGCAAATGGCAACATTATCACCCGTCAGAAGAGCCTACAGATTATTGCAAAATGCAAAATGGAAAATAATTCAACCGTAGAAGTAATTTACATAGCGAAAAATGATATCATCCAAAATACAAGCGCTGTGGGAAGATACAACGTTAGCATGTCGTTCTATAACTCAGATTCGTTCTCCCAGGCTGTACTTCAGTCCCCATATTATGTAGACTTGAACCAAACTCTTTTTGCTCAAGTCAGTCTTCATTCCACTGACCCAGATCTTCTGGTGTTTATCGATACCTGTGTAGCATCTCCAGAACCTCATTTTGGATCACTAACATATGACTTAGTCAGAAGTGGGTAAGACCGTAAATTATTTTATGACTGTCTCTTAATACGTGAGGAAATACAATCCAAGTGTCAGCCATAGTTCTTTTATTTTTGTCTCTCTTCCACTTATCTTCTTTAGTAAACTGTGGTTGGAAGCTCAATTTCATAGAAATGTAAAGGTGTTACATAAACCAAGCTAGGACAAACAAGCGCTACACTGCACTGGGGAGAGGGAGAAAGCACGTTGTTGTATGCCCGCACGTAACGCCACAGCTAATGTTGTGCCTAGCTGACAGCAGTAAGCAAGAATGATCGTTTAATGTGGACTACTTTAACAGATCTGTAAATTCTGTTGCAGCTGCAATAAAGATGACACTGTGGTAACCTACCCACCACTTAAACACTATGGAAGATTCAAATTTAGTGCCTTCAGGTTCCTGCGGAGCTTTCCATCAGTTTACCTCCAGTGTGATGTTTTAATCTGTGACAGCAACAACGCAAACTCTCGCTGTACCGAAGGCTGTATCTCCAGACAAAAGAGAGCTGTTTCTTCATACATGTGGAAAACTAACACTGTAGTAGGTCCCATCCGCCTGAAAAGAGATCTCAGGTCTGCTGATCACTCAGGTAAGAGGAATTCACAAATAATGTGGTGTAAATTCATTACCTTCATTCCGCTAATGAAATACATTAATTACATTAGTTCAGAACTAACACATCAGAGCAACAGGTTCAACAGAAGGTTGTGTTTTGTTAGATGACAGAAGTACTTTTTGAACCGACAGACTGATGGCTTTTTGGATTAAGGTGTGTTCTTTGAAACAGAAAAGGAGGACTCACTCCTAGTTACAAAAGTAGAGTCTGCAGGATCAGAAAAAGTCATGAATGGCAAGAGATTTCAGATTTTCAAAGGTGACATTTTTTGATGAAGCATACGTGGGCACCAGGGCTCATTTCTCAAAGCCAGACTACTTTACAAAGCTCAACTGTGATTTGGAATGTGCTTTTTAACACCGGTATATCTTCTAACAGTTCACTCAATTTGTTGGCACTACAGAAAAGCTACAGAAAATGATAAACACAGATGACTTATTTCCACACTAGGTTAAATCCTCCCACTGTAGGTTTTGCCTATTAGAACAAAAATACAAAAAGGACAGCCAGTGGAGCAGAAATCAAAAGCACCATGCTTTTAACTTAGAGCTGCAAAGCTGACTGTAAGACAACTACGCCTTAATGCCCCAATCGGACATACTCTTTAGCACAATCTGCTGTCTGCTCTACAGTGGTCTAGACAAGTACTGAGTGCTAACCTAGACCAGAATGCAGGGTACGGAAAAGCTGTTTTCAAGGGCTTGTACTGTAACTCCCACTACACCCATCGTTCTAATATTTACTGGGCACAAAGCTCTACCTGAGAAAAGCACGTTGTGACACACACTTTCAGGTGTCAGATCTGAGAAGTATTTAGCATTAATCTTCACCCAACCAATGCCTACTATTAGTCTCTTAATAGTAAAACATTTCCTTTCTTTTTTTAAATAATTACGCAGTCTGAACTCCAGCAGCATTTTAAACATGCTCCCATTTATTTCAGTAGTGAAAGATTTTGCATCCATGCGCTAGAAACTGGACACATCTATAATGTGAAAAGGATTCAGGTGCAAAGAGATGACACAAAGTATTATAAAACATAGATTAATTCTCAGTCTCCTTCATGATTTGCAGAAAAACAGTAAGCTTTACCAAGGACCAGGTAGTAAACTATTAAAAGGAACAGGGTTAGAACCACAAGTTTCTCTTTTGCCCAGCTTGCTTCAGCAATAAGCCTTCCATCTATCAGGTTCCAAAAATAATGACAGCACTGGTTGGCAGAAACTTGGCTGCAGCAACACCAAAGGACTTGTTAACATTCTGCACAATTGTTTTATTATAAATTTTTACAACTCTTCAGTACTAGATTCAAAATTTGCTGTCGGTGTGGGTCAACGTGGAACTAAAATGCCTGAAAAAAATGCTTATTTAATTTTAACTGAAATGACATGGTATTCTAAATTTTAAAACATCCCACTTTTTTTTTTTTTCCTACTTAGAGTCCCTCACTAAAGCAGATGCTGAAGAAACCCCGAACCTGCAACAATACAACTTCTACACTCTTTCATTTATGGTTTTGATTTCAAATATTATCATTGTGGTAGCTGTGATACTAAAATATCACATCAAACACCAAGCAGGATACAGCTACCAAAAAATCCAGAGTTCATATTAAATACTTCAGGATATTTTCAATTTGTGTCAACTTCTATTCAGGTTTGTCACCCAAAGAGGTGAGAGGAAAAAAGCCCAAACCAACCAAGAATCAACAAACAGCCTTGGAATACAACAATGCTTGGAAACATATTTCAACTTTTGTAATTAAAAAAACATGTCAACCTAGCACTGTGTCTTAAATCACTGAGTCAAAAAAAGAATACAGGTGTCTACCTCAGGGTGTTTCTTAGAAAGCATCTAAAAACTAACTTAACAGGTGTAAAGTGACTTGTAAAGTAAAAGATAATTTAGGTCCTTTTTTCTTAAAAATAAAAAATCTCTGTTTATCTTTTCAAATCACTTTGAAACTGCACTTGGCATGAGTTAAGCTGAGGGACAACTGCAAGGTGTCTGTTCAAAGCAAGTTATCCTCCCTTCAAGATCTACTCCCGTGGGTTGCTGTCACCAAGACATGGCAGTCCTCAAGAGACATCAATTCTCATGGAGAGCAAGAAAATATTAAGTAGACTAGATAAAGATACTGGATTGTACGTGCCTATGCTGCTTGCTCAGTCAACACTTGCTTCCCCATCAACAGCTTTTGCTCAGTCCATTTTAAGACACCGAGTACAACCAACATCTGCACACCCAACGTCAGAGTTTAACCAGTAAGCCCCTACACAGTCCAAGTTAAATGCTGCACCCCAGAATTCAAAGAGCAATAAACAGAATGAAGTATGAAGCTTGACCTTCCACAAAAGAGGGGCTTCAGGTCACATTTCTACCTCCCCAAATGACAGCAGAACCGATCCCAACAGGTTAAAGTAAATATGGTGCAATAAGGCTACTTCTCTAGCCTAAAGTTGGTGAAACGCAGCAGATCCTACCCCAGGACATTCTATCTGGCAACCAGGTCCCCTTGAGAGAAACCACAAATTAAGTACTTACACTGCTTAGGATAACAAAAGAGGGATAAATACAAGTCTACTAAGTGTACATTCATTTCAGTTGTTCCTGCATGGCTCGATTGATTTAGGAGAGGAAAAGTATAATGACAGTAATTTAAAATATCACTTAAGGAGCCTAGATTCCTACCTCAGGTGCTTGTACACCCAGGCTGCGGTTCAAGTTAGCCTGTCTCTCTAAACCTGACACGACACCTTAAACAGTCTAAGCTAGGCAATACCAGTACTACCCTTCCTCTGGAGTGATAAATACCTTCAACAGGAGTGCCATTAAAATAAACCAAAAGCGCAAAGAAAGCACATTCTGTTCTACTGGTAACACATTACATGGCAAAAATCAAGACAAAGTGAACTGATTACATGTAGATAAGAAGCTGTAACTTGCTTTATTTAGCGTACTTCTCCATTGTTCAAACTGAAACTGGGAAACAATGTTTCATATGGCTTTTAGCAATGCTCTTTAAATAAATAAGCCACAAAGGGCATACAAAGTTCTTATACTTAGGAAAAAACACACATTATTAAGTTCTTTCATAAAACTAGCAACTGTGTACAATAGTGGATAGAATTACAGTAACAAAATGCAAGTCAACAACACTGAGGTTCTTTACAGTCATAACTCCATAAATACTGAGCTTTGTAAAGTATAATTGCCCTTGAAGTACTTATGCTGAAGTGCTATATCTATATACATCTACCTCTCTCCATTAGAGAGCCCCTCGTTAGAATCATAGTGCACTTGTGAAATTTTGTTTGGCTTTGAGTTCTGAACCAAGTCCATTAAGAGAATCATTTTATTATCTATATGTGTCTGAAGAGCCTGGATTTGGCGATCAATATAGTCCATTAGTTTTTTCTCCATCAGATCCATATTTTTTGAGATCATCTTTTCCAAATAGGAGCAAATAGGCTGTTGTTCTACTCTGTGAAAAGAGCAAATACAAGAATAAGTATAACCTATTTCTGAATGACCAGAGACACAGTAGAAATCAGGCACTTGACCTTCTTTTAAATGTAGTATCTCATTAGACAATAAACTTTGGGTGGTATTAGGTTTATAGCACAAAAAATACCTTGCCTGTCTGCCACATTTTAAATCTTGATTTTTTCAATAAACATGCCAGGGTGTACAGTCATCTTCTTTCAACCTTATGTTTTCAAAGGCTCAATTATGCATTAGGCAGCTTGGTTATGTACAACAAAATCCACACAACAACAGCAGACTGAGTTCAAAGTCTGTCAGCATGGCAGGCTTTATTCTTCTCAGCTGAAGTGTTTCAAGAGTTATAGAAACTATGCAATTCTCTACTGTTGCATCTGCATTCTTTAAAAATACTGCGCTTTCCCAGGAGCTGGGGATATTCAGGCTCTATTAGCACCGATTCCTATGCTACATTCCTACATCTCACCATTTGCACTGTTGCTCCTTAGGTATCAAACTAGGTGCACTGCTACTACTGCTGCAACATTTGCACTGTAAATGCCAACAAATGAGGCGGGACAGGAAAGATCAGTAGGATAAGGTACACTAAGTACAGCAGAATGATGTGGCAGTGTGGAAAAAGGAAGAGATAGCAATTTAGGAGGTAGTAGTAGTCAAAATGAAAATGTAATAACAGACAAGACAGACAAACTAAATGTATATGAAATTGCAGAAAGACAATACTTTTTTTGAAATCGCAAAAGGTGAAATGGGAGGCAAAAGACAGTTTAGTAACAGCAAATGATGATGTAATTTCTTCTGAAAAAACTCCTATATTAAAGCAGCTCATCTGAAAAATTAATTGTAATCTTGTTCATCACCACACAGCATTCAAAACCACATATTTTAAGATTCACTATTGCTGTTAATGAGAAGAATATGCTTATGTATCTTGCTTTTCAAACTTGTCAATAAATGCAGTCAAACTACTACTATAATAAGCGTACCAAACTTAACTTACCCAACACACTGAATGCCTTCCTCTTTAGTTGCTGCCTTTTTACCAAAATGCCTATCACCGTCTTTTAGCCGAAGATGATTTACCTGACTACACAGGTTTTGAAGAAATGGAAGAAGCACCTGTGGATTAGCTACATTTGGGGTTTCACTCGCTTGTTCCTGCATACGCAAAACTCCCATGATTTTAAAATAATTTCTGAGGTCAACTGTATTTTGCTGGGTATTAAGTCTTTCAGAATCAGCATTCCCTCTCTCAGGTACCTCTGCCTTCAGATCACAACTTATTTTTAAGTCTTCACAGGCTGTTTCACTTGTTAGATTATTTTGAACAGGCAAAGGTTCACTGGCTGATTTATCTAGTGATGTCTGAAGAGCTGCACTGCGTGATCCGTCTATTGCATGGTCACCTCCAAAGTCTGAATTTTTCCCAAAGATCCAGGTAAGTTTGTCTCCAAGAGGTAAACTGTTCTGATGGGAAGAAAAGCAATACTATTAGTTAAGTACTAAAATATACTGGAAATTATACTATAACAACAACAGATACTTTATAACTTGGCACTCTGCTAATATAATAAAGAACTTACAATTAGTTCTGAATTATATTCTTAGAGAAAAGCACAGGAAAAGATTTTTCCCGTATATATTACGTATTAATTTCCTTGTCAGCCTCTAAGTAACAAAACAGCTTTACTGACTTTTTACCACGCTATGTCCCCAAGACTGAACATTATTCACATCAGATGGATTCAGGATTCTGTTGAAATAGCTTACTTAGCAGGATTAGGATCTAAATCAAATAAATGCTCTGTAAGAGCATGTTCCCTTTAGTTGAAGGTGACAACTAAATTAGTAACAATAAAGGAGACAAACCAGCCCATCTACCTACACCCCCAACATTACAGGGAAGACATCCACCATCCTTGGCAAGCAGTGACAACAGAAACAAACTAAAGTGCAGTAAGGGGGCAGTGAACTTTAAAATGATGAAGATAGAGTTATAAACTCTGGACACAGCATATACACAGTGATTCCTTGCATACACAATCTTCATTCATTGCACTCCTTATTTAAGGTTGGCAATAGCTAAAGCAGGGTTAAAATGGCAATGTTTGGGTTAAAAAAATAATCAAAATTCTTTTCACTAAATCAATTGAGAACATGCTTAGCTGTTACAGAAGCTAAGGGCACAGGTCAGTACTATTCATGTTGACGGAACAGCACAATGACTTACTTTCTGCTGACATCGGACCATGTCCATGAGTTGCTGAGCACCTGGAGACAACTTAGATCCCATAGATTCCATTATAGTTTGCACTCTGTCTAGATCTATGCTTGAGACTAGCGAAGGAAAATCAGTTGCTAGTTTTGCAGACACCATTTTCACTTCTACGATTATTTTACTGATGAGTACACTTTCTTTCTCACCAATGGAGAGCAGCTATTGCAAGGAGGAAAAAAATACTTTGGTTAGTGAAAAAAAGTAGTTTCATGTTTTCCATGCATATGTGGGACAATGCATTATTCTTTGGGTCTTGGGAAAAACAATGCTGAACTCTTTTCCAGGGAAAATAAGTTGTTTTCTCCTTGCAATCACTCTTTGGAAAATTCTGTCTAGAACAGATGTG
Source organism: Phalacrocorax aristotelis (assembly GCF_949628215.1). Lineage (NCBI taxonomy): Eukaryota > Metazoa > Chordata > Aves > Suliformes > Phalacrocoracidae > Phalacrocorax > Phalacrocorax aristotelis. Next base: position 18,512,219 of record NC_134287.1, read on the forward strand.
CCTGCATGACCCAAAGATAAATCAGGCCTTGATCTTCTAAGCACTAAAGAGCAGGGGCCATACAGATTTTCATAGGGTCATTTAACCACATCAGAGTTTGCAGTTCTATTTACACAGCAAATGGTGATTATCTGCAGTTATATGGTTTCTGAAGATTTTTCTCCTCTCCGATAAATATTAAGTTGTCATAAAAAGAAAACTGTGATACAAGTTTTAAGTAACTCTGCTGTCAAGACAAAGTACCATCTAACAGATTTTTAACTGATTATATGAAGTGTATAAAACAGTAATTTGACTAAAAGCAATGCAATTTAGTCAATTACGCTATCAAAGAGACAAAGAAAAATAAAAAAATTCTGTTCAACTCCCTACCTTAATTTTACAGGAGGCTGCAGGGCATTCGAACTTAAGGTACTTTTTGTATAAAGTAACATTTTCAGTGTTGCTAGAAAAATAAAATAAATGAGCTGTGACATCACTATATAAAGTACTTCTTTCTTTCATAGAAATACACTATCAGTAAATACGTAGGTAAGAAACAAGACTGACTGGAACATACTTCTAAAGTGGTAGGGCAGTTTTAATGCTTATATTCAACTGGTATTCAATCTTATTGGATACATATGTAAAAAAGTATTTGTATGTGTACGTACATTATCTACTAGAGAAGCTTTTGAGGTTCAGTACGTTATTCACACATCTTCCCTGAAGCTCTGAGTCAGCTGTTTTTATTTAGCTAGTAAAGCAGTGGATGTGCCATGAAATGACTTAAAAACAAAAGAGAAGACATCGCTTTAATTCCCCTGGCAAAGCATGGAGGAAAGTAATGAAGGGGAAAGCAAATCCTTCTTTTTTTATTTTCTCTCTTGTTCTTAATACGAGAGACGACTACGTATCAAAGAGACAAGAGAACTTTTGGTAAAGGTCAGCTAAAAGAGATTTCCTGAAGAGATAAGCAGATCTATTGTCCTAAAAGATTAATTAATTCAGAATAGTTGCACCTGTCCTAACTCTTTCTGTAGCCTTACATAATAGAATTTCAGAGTAGCGTTTTGTAACTTGCTGGATTAAACGCTTCACTAATTACAAAAGAAGGAAAACGTAGCTAGCAGAACTGCAGCCTTTTATCTTTATCAAAGAGGCTGCATTTGTGCAAGCCACCAGCAACAGAGGGGAGCACACTGGGGTTACCCCAGGCGACTGCGGTACCTATGCCCGTTCACCAGTTTTGCACAGACCTTCAAGAAAGACCAAACTGGGTGGCTTTCGTGGTGCAGACATCACGTCTTTACCCGTAGGAGCACCTTACAGACACACAGACAGAGAACGGCGTTGCCAGTAAGAGACGGCCCAGGCGGTGCTCGGGACCCAGGAGCGAACCCCCGCACCGGCTCCCCCCTCCCCGCCCGACAGGGCCGCGGCCCCAGGCCACCACTCACCCCGGGGCCCGGGCGGCGCCCAGGCTCTCACCCCGGCCGGTCCCGCAGTACTCCTCGCCCACGTACACCTCCATGTTGCGGGCCTCGCTCAGGATGCCGACGGAGATCATTTCGGCGCCGCCGGCAGGCCAGCACTCCAGGTGCAGCAGGCAGGGCGCCTCGCTCTCGCCGCCCGCTCGCCTCTCCACCACCACGGCCTCGGTGCTGCGGGGGGAAGCGCCACGGCCGCGTTGCCTCGCCAGGCCAGCTCCCGCACCGCCGCCCGCCCCGGCCCAGCCCGGCACCCCCTCACACCGCCCGCTCGGCCGCCGCCTGCGAGGAGAGATACGGGGCCGCCCGGTCCCCGCCGCCACCCTCACCTGGCCTCGCCGCCGCCCGCTCCCCGCCGCAGGCACACCGCGCGGGCCAGGCCGTCCGGCGGCGCGCAGGGCCAGGAGCACCGCGCAGCCACACAGCACGGGTCGGCCGCCGCCGCCGCCTCCTCCTCCTCCTCAGCCGCCGCCGCGCAGCCGTTCGCCATCATCGCGGCGGCTGAGGCGACGCCAACCCCCCGCCCCGGTCACCGGCGGGCGCCGGGCGGAGAGCGCCTGCGCAAAGCTGCGGGACGCGGGCTCTGCGCATGCGCTGTTGGGGCGGTGCCCCCGGGTGTGGCGGGAACCGCTCGCGAGGTACCGCTGCAGCGCGGTGGGAGCGGACTGCAGGCGGGTTTAGCAGAGTCAGAGAATCATTTGGGTTGGAAAAGACCTCTAGGATCGTAAAGTCCAACCATCAACCCAACACCACCAGGCCTCTTAAACCATGTCCCCAAGTGCCACGTCTACACGTTTTTTGAACACCTCCAGGGATGGTGACTCCCCCACCTCTCTGGGCAGCCTCTTCCAATGCCTGACCACTCTTGCAGTAAAGAAATTTTTCCTAATATCCAGTCTAAGCCTCCCCTGATGCAACTTCCGTGGACTTCTGTCACTTGTTACTTGGGAGAAGAAACTAACACCCACCTCGCTACAGCCTCCTTTCAGGCAGTTGCAGAGAGTGATAAGGTCTCCCCTTCTCCAGGCTAAACCTGCCCAGCTCCCTCAGCCGCTCCCCAGCACACTTGTGCTCCAGACCCTGCCCCAGCTCCGTTGCCCTTCTCTGGACACGTTCCAGCACCTCAAGGGCCTTCTCGTCCCAAGGGCCTCAAACCTGAGCCCAGCATTTGAGGTACGGCCTCACCAGTGCCGAGCACAGGGGCCCCATCCCTGCCCGGCTCCTGCTGGCCACACCAGTGCTGACACAAGCCCGGGTGCTGGTGGCCTCCTTGGCCACCTCGGCACTGCTGGCTCATGCCCAGCCGGCTGTCAGCCAGCACCCCCAGGGCCTTCTCCGCCGGGCACTTTCCAGCCCCTCTGTCCCAAGCCTGGAGCGTTGCCTGGGGTTGGTGTGACCCAAGGGCAGGGCCCGGCACTGGGCCTTGTTAAACCTCATACAACTGGCCTTGGCCCATTGATCCAGCCTGTCCAGATTCCTCTGCAGATCCTTCCTACCCTCGAGCAGATCAACACTCCTGCTCAGCTTGGTGTCATCTGCAAACTTACTGAGGGTGCACTCAATCCCCTCATCCAGATCACTGATAAGGTATTAAACAAGAGTGGCCCCAACACTGAGCACTGGGGAACACCGCTTGTGACCAGCCGCCAACTGGATTTAACTCTGTTCACCACAACTCTCTGGGCTCGGCCATCCAGCCAGTTTTTACCCAGCGAAGAGCCCACCTGCCCAAGCCATGAGCAGCCAATGTCCCCCCTGCCCAGAGCCGGATCAGCAGGCTCTGCCTGACCTCAGCCCTTGGGGGTATCAGTGCATGCAGGCTGAGGAGACCCCCTCACCCACCCCACGTCCCGCCCTCCCACGGGGAGCAAAGGCTGACACGAAGGGGAGCGGCAAGTCATGGGTGGGCTTATCACTGCATGCCATGCATTTGAAATAACACCCATGGTGTGGGCAAAGGCCAGTATTAGTCCTTTCTCCAGTAAAATAAAGCTCTTTCAGAGAGATGGAAAAATCTTAAAAGCATGTAGCAACAGAACTTGATAAAATAGCAAAATTTGGAGCAACACAATTCTCTCTTCCAAGTTGCATGCTAATAGTGTACCACACTGGAGAGAAACTATAAATAAAAGATTGGGTTCATTTAATTTTCAGTAGGATCCCAGCTCCTGGAGGTGGGGAAAGCTACTCCTGATGCTGCAGTACAGACCTAAGCCCAGGGCATGTGGATATTGGGTTCTTCCACTCAGTGCTCGGCTGCAGAACATTAATTAGGTCTGTGAAAATAGGAAGGTGGACTTGAACAGGCTTTATACAAGCCAATACTACAAATGTCGTAGGCATGTGTGCTTTTTTTTCACTGAAGCTATTGTTTTATGTGATTCACTAGCAATGGAAAAATGGATGTGCTCTGTTTTAATAATGAATTAGTTAAAATTAATTAATGTAAATGTTTTAGCGCAAAAACTGTGTTGTAGCAGTCTCCTTTTTGATTTTCTAAATGTGCTTTATACTTCTGAAATGCAATGCAAATTCATCCAGTTTTAGAAACATTTATTTTCTGCTTTTGGTGACAACGTGGTTGCATGATGCCTTGGAAGATTATTCTGATCCTGGAAGACCAATGAGCAGCACAAAATTATAGACTTTTGGTGAGAATTGTCTTTAACATAGAAGGGACTGGGTAAAATCCCTGTTTTGGGGATTTCCATGTGTTTGTAAGATTTCCATGTGTTCATATGCATTGTATTTTTGATATTTTTATAATAAAGATGAAAAAATGGAACACAAGCAGCTGAAATTTCAGAAAGCAGACTGGTTTATACTAGAGTTTTTTGCTGAGCTGGCAATAGCCAGTACAACCTTCCTAAACATTGTATCCGCTGGTAGCAATATTTTATGTTTCTAATCTCATATGATCTCACTGTGGTATCAAAGTCCTTTAGAATAAACCAGTTTGATACTGGTATGGGTTGGTGCTCTGTCTCCAATCAGCATTGAAGAATGTGCTGCTTTTTATTTGTTTAAGCTGTCTAACCAGTTTTTTTGCAAGCCTGGTGGATTAAATTTTACTTCCCGTTTCCTTAGCAGAGACAAAGTATCAGTGCTTTTTCTGCTGTTTACCTTCCGAGCAGCCGGTTTCTTTTCTAGTTCTGTGTAGAGCACCTAAGAGCCAGGTACACAGTGCCTGCCCTAATACTGTAGTAGTTTCTCTGGGAAATCTAGTCATGTTAAAACACAGCCTATTTTTGTTCACTTTTGGACTAATTTTAACTGGAAAACGTTTTTGGATAAAAGGTAAGCTTTCAGTTTTTTTTACGTATTCAGAAAGTTTTTCCAAGTCTTCTTGTACTCTCTGGTACTGATCGTAATGCTGCACACCTTTCAAATCCAGTCAGCACTCTCCCTAGGTACTAGGTAATTAGCTGACCTCCTAATTAAGAAAATCTTGTACACAAAAAAAAATGTCTGGAAAAGATTCTAGACTGAAGCTTTTTATAGTGGAGTTCTTTGTGGTTTATTTCTCCAGGATGTAGCAGGTACATAAATAAATCTTCTGTACAGGACACTGGTTGTGACAACTGCAGTTACTATCACTCTCATCAACAGTAAAGATTGGAGAAAAAGATTTCGATCTCCAGTAGTGCGAGGGAAATTCCTACAGCTTTGTTTTAGTTCTTCGTTCACTCATTTCCATTTATGATTTGTCTTCAGATTTTAGATTAACACCTGAAATATTTCTTAGAAAGTGGTATTTTTTATGACTTGCATTAAAGATGGCTTCGTGCATTCAGGTGTCAAAATTTAAATTGTTAGAACTCCATTTCCACTGTTAGTTCAACATACACTTAACACATGAAACAGAGTGGATTTGGTGATTTAGGTAATAAAATTATTGGAGATTAAGAGCAAAGCTAGAAGTAAATATTGAGTGCCAATATTCTTTGCAGACCTGTTTGCTAATAGCAACTTCCACATTTTTATTGCAATGGCAGTCTTTAACGTTAAACATATGCTGCCTGCACCTAGCTTTTAAAAATCCTGATGTTATCTAATAGACAGAGATCATCATTACACTGAAGAATCCTCCTTCTTGCTTTGAGTGGGTGATTCTGTGGCTTCTCTGAAATTATGAATTCCTTTCACAGAAACGTGGGAGTAGCTTTGTGCTACTATAAACAAGAAATCTTTTTCCTTATAAAAGAAAAATTAACACTTTTATTATTAAAACACATTATTATTGATTCTGTAACCTCTTTGTGTCTCTGTTGACCAAAGTGAATACTCAAAGCAGACTGATGAGCAGATGAGACAAAGGAAGATTAATGCAAGTTCAGCCAATTTTTAAAAACCTCACCGGAGATTGTTTTTGTCTTTATAAAACTGTTTACCTGAAACCAGGTACTAAGCAGACTTCTTATCTTTAGCACCCGCATTAGCATGATGTTCTGGAGATAATTCTGATATAATGTAAAAGGCTACGAACTTTTTACAAAGGTTTGACCATTGCTGGAACAAACCAAATGCAGCGTTAGGCAATGGCAGGAGGCAGCGAGGTGTATCATGGTTATACATGCAGCAGGTGGCAGAATTCTAGCCAGAGGACAACTGTAAGTATTCCTCAAAGTATTCTTCATTCAGGGCAATAGGGAAAGGAATAAGATTTAAATGGAAGGAGGGGGCTGAAGGGGCAGTTGATTTACTCAAGGGAAGGACAGAAGAAAGTAGAGACATGAACAAGATGGAGAAGATGAGCAAGTGCTGGACCTAGCAGTAGCTAGGTGGCAATAACACAGCAAATGGCTCTGTAGCCAGTAAAAAACATTCCGTGGTGTATTTAGGGACTGAATGTATTCTTCTGGAGATACAATATTCTCCAATTCTCTGTCTGGGAAGCTCGGAAACGTCCTGGCAAAGTTGGATCCACCATTCAAAATAATTGCACTATTCGTCCATCAGCTACCCCTAGAAAGCCCTGCTGTAGATTTATGGGTTGGCACAGTCTTCCTGGCACCACTGAGGTGATTTCACAAGGCTTGAAGGAACTTAATTCTATTTGAGATGTTAGTTGATTTTAACTGGCCAGCTACTTCAAAAAATACTGTGAGGGAACAGATGGGTGGACAGAGAAGGTAGCTGCGTAAGTGTTCTGTGGTACATCAGGTTAAAAGTGTAGGTCATGGAAGAAAAAGTGTTTCAGAAATGGTAGACAAAGTTACAAAGTTAATAATCCAGGTTAGAATATGTCAGATTTAAGATTGTGTTTAAATAATTTGATAGTTTTTCTTTGTGTGCTCCAGAAGACCCCAGCTTTAATCTGAAGTTACTTTTATAAAATCAGTTTGACCATTCCTAAACTTAATCTCTATCAAAGTATGCAGTGAATACAGGAAGTATTATTTTTATTGTTCTTGGGATTCTCTATTATGTTACTGTCATATTGGGTGAGGGATTTTTTTTTCAAACAATAATTTAGTTTGAGATTGTCTATATGAAGGAGTGTGAAAAATTTGAGCTATTATCCCAGTTTATAATGTAAGTAGCCAAGCCCAAGAGTTAAAGCCAAGATTGCCAGCCAGTTTTGGACACCCTGTTTAAGAAAACTTTTGCTCAAATTTGCAGCTTTTAGCACTTTGTATCAGTTGTGTTTCGGGTAGTATAGTCATTAACCTCAAATACAGTCAAAACAGCAATTCTGCAGCAAATAAGGCCACATATATTTAGTTTGAACACTCAGAAATAAAGAGTAACTTGGGCATGGATGAAAACGTTGATTTCTGCGACTTTCCCAGCACAACCCAAGAACTCTGTCAGAGACAGAATAGACCAAACGGAGCAGGGGCAGCCAGGTCCTGTACTGGGGAAATTACTTTCTCCATTTATGGCCTGATCAGCATGCTTTTGCAGCAATCACCACTGTGCAGATGTCAACATGACGTCTTACTTATGCTTTCTGATTCTTTAGAAATTTTGAAAATTTTTTTTAGGTATATCTTCTGAGCTGACATCCAGACCTTCTACATTAGAAATAATTATTCCTCGAAGTCCAACAGACAGAGAGAAACATCACCCTTTTTTTCCTGAGGTTTGTTATTCTATATGATTTTTTAATTCTCATGTTGCCAGTTTTCACAATATTGGCCTAATTACAGTCACACACACACACTGTATAGTATATATAGATTATTTTTGTGAAGAAATGTGCACTATCTCTTCAGATTCTTAAGGGTTCTCAACTAGTTTAGAGTACATTTGTTCCCACAAAGGTCTGTGACTACACTCCAAGTTAACGCCTTTCAAACTTCTAGTCTGTTAACAGAGTGGGAAGGAACAGGAAGAATATTTCCATTTCCTCCGATCAGATGTTGAACTCAAACCTGACCTAATGTCCATGCTGTATATGTTCTTTTGCTCATTGTGCCTGGTCTTTGGATAACCAGAGGATTTCAACCACGTAGCACCTAAAGGGCTTGATGCATACTTTGTAGAAATGGTCCCACAGGTTAAATGAATGAGTTAAAAGAGAAAGATCTGAGCCTTAAGTTCTCAGTTCTGAGGTGACTTAACCTTTGTTCCAGATATCAGGTTCCATTACTGAAGTAACTGTTAATGAAATAGCATTAGTCATCTTTCTGCAAACCAATTAAGGAAGGAAGAATCTGCGAGCTGTTCATCCAGCTGCCGATGACTTACCTAAGGAGTGTCACCAAACACGATGTGGAGTTGGGTGCAGAGCGCATACGTAGGCTGTGTTCTCATGGGGAGCCGAGTCTGCCACCATCCTCCAAGCTGTATCTACCTTCTCTCCACTAGTGTCTGAGTACCATCTGTTCCTGTGCCTGTAGAACTATAGCGTGGTAGTCTAGGTTTAGCTTTACTAACACTTCTTTCTTGCTCTTTTAATACCATGAATTTTATGTTTTTATTTTTCTGCAGACTTTATACCTCCTATGTTCCATCTATAAATCTCTAGTGGAAGACATTTAATTTCTTCTGTAGTTTGTGTACTTTTGCATTCTGTCTTCGTAGCTTAGTAGAATTTAAAGAATGTAGAGTGTGCTGCTGAGACTCTGAAAGGCATGAGGGTTAGGGACGTGTGTTTTGTAAACATGGTAAATACTTAAGACATACATAGTAGCTGGACTTCTCTTGTCAAAGAAAACATGGAACTGCCACAACCAAGTAGAAAATCACCTAATTAAGTGATATCTTTTGTTCTGTTTTCAGGAGCATTCAGACGACAATCTTTCTTACTCAATTGAAACCAGAAATGGAACATATGTCCTAAAACTGAAGAAAAATAAGTATGTGATAGTGTTCTAAGAAATCATTCTGCCTTGGGATTTAGTTGCGTATAGTGTGCAGAGTATACAAATACAGACTTTTATACTGAAAAAAAGTCAGAAGAAACTATTAAATGGCAGATTGTAGTAATTACAAAATCACTCTGTTAAATAGTGTCTCTGTAACGGTGCTAGTTTGCAAATAGAAGGGAACAATATTTTTGTTCTGGTTGTGCAGAAGTTTAGTTTGATTGTTTTTTCATTAGCACCAGACGATAGTAGATTTCAGAAAATCCTTATGGAAAATTAGAATTCAGCTCAACATTAGCGCTTTAGTAGTGAGTAGGGAAGGGTTGTCAGCCATGTTGCATTTGAAGAAATTTGTCTATTTCTGTTGTCCCTCATCCTGAGCCTGTAATACTCCAGACCCTGACATAACATAGTCTGCTCAGGTCCTACTCTATGGATATTTTAGTTAAAATATTTCAAAATAACTTATTTTCCAAATAATGCAGCTCATTTTTGAGGTATTTTGTTTCATATCTATGGATTTTAATTATAATTTAGGATTAATGTGCTGCTAACAGAATGTACATACTAGGATTCTTCACTTATTTCTTGCTTTATAGACTGTTAAAAGAGCAGTAGTTTGTTTGGTTTTTTCCAGAAAGCTTGTTAGCGAAGATTTTGTGCTATATACATATGCAGAAAATGGGAAACTGGAGGCAACACAACCAAAAAGCAAGGTATCGTACCTAATAAAGTTCTTTTTTTGTTTAAGAGCTTCCTCAAACCAGGGAAACCAAGCTTTATGAATTGAAGCCATACTAACAATTTGACAGAACAGAGGCTGACCATAAGGATGTGTATGTATCTAAATGTATTTCAAAAGCAAAAGTGAATGCACAACCATTCTTCAAATCTCTATAATAGAACAGTGAAAATTGTTTACATTTTTGGCAGGTGGTGGAGGGAAAAATGCTAGTGATGCACATAAAGTATCTGCAGAAGGAAAATATATTTACTGGGAAAGAGGCTTTTGTAAGTTTTCACATTTGTAGCATTGCTGTTTAACAGTTACCACTGATACAAAACACAAGGTTCTATGTCTTACGAGGGAGTGGGCTGTTTACGGTGATAAAGCATCACTGTTTTCCACAGTGTGAAAGCAAATGCCAGGAGATTATAGCAAGACTGAATTTGAGTTACCTGATTAAGTCGCCTTTGCGTAGTATGGAATTAAAGCTACAATGGCAGCATCAAAGCTTTGTAATTTTTAGGTCCTGTATCAAACAAGCCTTATAAATTTGAATTAAATTTCAACTTTCAACTGCATATGAGCTCATTGAGACTTAACTGGGTGCTTTGTGCTTGGGTGACCTTCTCAGATCAGCCTTTGAAAGGAGTCTGTTTAAGAACAGGATGAGCAATGTAGATTAAAAGATTTTGCTAAAAGATGGTGATGGGTTAAACTAAAAAGCTGGTTATTTTCTAGAACCAATGGACCAAATGCTCTTGTAGGTATTTACATCAAGTAATATTTTACTCCAGGAAGGTTGGGACTATTTCTAGAACAGGGAACTCTAAATTTGTAACAGCCAGCCTTAAGGTCATGCAAATAAATAAGTTTGCATTTGAAGGCAACAAGCTTATTTTGTCATTAATTTTGTGGTTTTGTTGCATTTCAGACACACTGTTATTATCATGGCACTGTTGAAGGAATTCCTGACTCAATGCTTGCTCTTAGCATATGCGATGGCCTTAGGTATTACCTCTTGCTTTTTACTTCAGGATAATTCATTGTGCAGTACCAAAGTAAAACCGTAAAAAACAGTTGCTATTCATCATACAGCTGGAGAGTAAACACCATCCTGTCTTGCAATTTTTTTTATATTTTGCCTTTTGATGAAGCTGAAACTCCGCCGAGGTTTTATATCTCAACTACCACTTTCCTCCCTTTTTCCAAAATACCTTCACAGAAAAAGATAACATTTAGGCAGAACATGGGCATGAACTGAGGCCTCTGTTACTTGATTTGAATGCCTTGACCAGAGGTACCACTCTAGAAGAAACGCTGATGAAGCTTTTGCTAAACTGAACATGCTCCTGCAAACAATTCTGTGTTATGAATGGGCATGTTTCAAAAGAAAAACCATTTATGTGGAAAAAGTTTTGACCAGATTTAAAACATTTTTTTGTGTTTCAAATACAAGAAGATTACATTTATTTGAGAAACATAAAGGGGGCAGATTAATGCATAAAAGAATCAGCCCATGTGAGCTGGCACAATGAGATGACATGCACAGCAAACTGTGCAGATACTCAGAATGTGCTTAGAGTGTGTCCATATTCCCCTGCCTTCATTGAGCTTGGCTCCTTAGCTGGACTTTGGATATACTTATCAGTTGTAGGAGCCTTGTTCAGTTTGATGTTTTTTCACAAGCAGGAAGAGGCAAATGGGATAAAGTTCACCCACATATCTTTCATGTATAGTATCGAGTGAGATGCCGCTCACAGTAAATAATGACATTTCCTGGAATTGCTTTAAATGAAGAACAAAATGGTCAACACACTGGTATTTCAGGTAATGCTGGATCTCACTAAGCAAAACAGATATTTCATTTTGGCTGTTCTGCAAACTTACACAGACTCAAATCCCTTGGTTACCTTGTACTCACATTTTTGAGGATCTTCTTTCACAAGATATTAACTAGAGAATTCTTGTTCTAAATATAATTTTGAGATTCTGGAGAACAAGATAATAGCTTCTGAAAGATTCTGGTACAGCAAATGGGCATGTTCCCTGTGTTTCTGAGCCACAGACAAATGCAAAATCTTTATATCTGGCAGCGCTCAGCAGTGCAATACTGCCATTGTCCTCATAAACACCTTGATGATTGCTTTTAGCCTCTATTTCTGTCTTAGAAGATACCTTTTTCTAAAATGCTAGATTACTTAGCTGCACGGGGCTAGGAGTGCAACTAGAGATAACGACTAAAAGAGACCTTTTGCATCAGCTCTGTACCCACAATCCAGACTCATTTAGTAACAATTTGGCTTTCCCATTAACTGATTCAAGGAGCCCACGCCTGTGTACAACTGACTGTTTTAAGTAAGTTCTGTTTTTTCTTTTGAGATCCTGTCGCGCATTTTAAATTACCCCCTATATTAAGATAATTTAAGATTATAATTTAATTCACATAGTAGTATGAACAACTCTAGTTTTTAAGTATCCAGCTGTCATTCACTCACCTAGTCATAACCGTAAGGGAAAAATTGTGGAATAAATTTTCATTCTTTTACAATTATTAGAGGAATTCTCTACATTGGTGGCAAATGGTATGGAATGGAGCCGCTCAACACATCCAGCACATTTGAACATGTGTTTTACCGGTTAGAAGATATGCAGGATATCCCCTTCCAATGTGGTCTGCTGAATGGCAGCCTTCATCACGAGAAGATATTTGTGAAGCAGTCTGTGAAATATGCGTTTTTATCAAACAGTACCTCTAGCAGCGAAAAGCTTTTGAGGGTAAATACCTTTGTTTCTCTCTTGAGTCTAAGCCTTCTCCTCAGTCTGTTCCAGCAGCCAAGGGTCTCCAGAGCTCTTGCTTTGGCCTGGTATCATTGCAGGTGGGTTTGGCCTGGCAGGCCACTCTCTTGTTGCCTTCATTTTCATGGACCCCAGACCAGTGGGACTACTGCTAAGGAAATCCTGACATGGAAGAACAACACAGCGGGAATTTAACATAGCTCGGAGCAATCCCTTAGCAGAAGAGCAGAGCTCTGCCCAAGACAGTTTTGGGTATGGTGTGAAAGCTGCCGTTCAGCTCATGCATCCCAGTGTCTAAGCAGAAGAGAATTACTGGCATAGAGATATTTATGTGGAAATCTAAGGCAAATTGATAGGCCACATTAAAAAATGCATAATTGCTGTATAAAACCATGAAATGAAAATAATGAAAAAGATAAGTAATAAAACCTTTAACTTATTAGTTATTATGTTAACTTACCGTGCTTTCTAATTTGCAGAAGAAGCGAGCTGTCCTGCCACAGAAAAGCTATGTGGAATTATTTGTGGTTGTGGATAACAACAGGGTAATGATTTCATCCAATGCTACATATGTTTTGTTAAACAATTACATTTTTTTCTCTGATATTCTCATATGATATTTTACAGTTTTTGCTGAAGAAATCAGATCCTGCTGCAGTGCAAAAAGAAACAGTTGAGCTGATTAATTACGTCGATGGGGTAGGTCAGATAAGTTGCTGAGATTCAGTAGTTTATCATAGTTTTCGAAAGAACAGCTAATGCAGTAAATCTAAACAATTATGTTCTGAAACTGTATTTGGAAGTTACACAGTGATTACACATTTAAGGCACCTCATGCACAAGTCTTACAGAGGTGTAGACAGAGGGAGAGATGCAAGATGTTTTTAAATCTGTTCTCTGTGCTCCCAGACTTTGGCTGCTCCGGGAACATGAGGTCTCCAGTAGGTTTTACATTTCCAGGAAGAGTACTTCTCATTTATGTCGTTCTTTTTTATTAAGCAAACTGTCAGTGCTGTGAACAATTCCATAAGCACTCTGCTCCTCTGTTTCTCATTTCTCCAGACAATTAGCTAAAGAAATGAATCGATGTGGTCTTTCCAACTTCTCCAACTGAAAGATATGTTTAGGTACCTTAATGAAGTAGATTGTCTTCAGCCATATATTCTTTCCTCACATCAAACTTAATTATTCAGAGAAACTAAGACTACGTCTTAGTCATTATGTTCAGCTTAATGACTACAGTGGTAGTGATGTAACCTTTCATAATTCAGTTGAAACAGACTGATGGACATGAATTATATTTTTTTTTCAGATGTATAGAGCATTAAACATCCAGATTGTTTTGGTTGGATTAGAGATCTGGACAGATACAAACCACATACCTGTAATGGATGGTTCAGCTGGAGACGTACTAGGTAGATTCGTTTCTTGGAGGCAGAAAGATCTTCTTAAACGATCACGAAATGATGCTAGCCATCTCATAATGTACGTGTTTGTTCGGTGGAAAAATTAGCAATGCTGCTGGTGTTGTTGTTGTATATGATTTTGGGTTTGTACATGAATGAAAATATAACTAGAGTAAAATTCACCCAAATTCTTTTAACATGGAAAAATGTCAAGAAAGCACAATGAAATCTTTTGGCTCTGCTTGAGCAGGGGGCTGGACCAGACAGCCTCTGGAGGTCCCTGCCAACCTCAAACATTCTGTGATTCTGTGAACTCAGAAGCACTGACACAGCCGATTGAGGTGATTGGTCACTATTTTCAAGCTCTGTTACTTGGATGTTCATTATTTATTACAGGGAAACCCTGATATGATAAATTTCTTCTTGACCTCAAGAAGACCAACACTTGACTTGCAGTATTTGTTTCAGACTCAGGAGAGTATTTTACTAGAAATCATGAAGTTTCAGCCCCTCTTTCAACACCTTCCAACTGCTTTGTTGCAGAGGGAGAAGCTCTTATGGTGGATCCATTGGAATGGCTTTTGTAGGTACCATCTGCTCACAAGTCCAGGGAGGGTCAATCAGCACTGTAAGTACATAATGTTGTGGTTATTGGAAGAAACTAGCACAGGAGCTTCTAAACTATCATAGATTGGTGCTAGTGAGACCAAGAGTTACCTGAACAATTGAAGGCTTTCCTCTGTGCACATACACAAGCCAGAGTGGTAGCTATGGCTATTGCCAGGGCAACCTTCCAGAACATCCTAAATAAGTGATGTGCAGTTTGTTGACAAGTCACTCAGTTTTTGGAGTGGTGCAGTTTCTTTTATGGGGTTTCTGATGAAAAAGAATTGTGCATATTTTTTCCAGTTTCTTTCTTCATCATGTTCCAGTTCGTTTGGCTGATTTAGTCCTGAAATAGTTTTTTATCACATTTATGTAATTCAGCTAGGTTGTATAAGCAAAGCCCATTCTTGTACTGTTAAGGTTCATAACCACAGTGTTTCTGAGGGTGCCAGAGCAGTGGAACAGGTGGCCCAGAGAGGCTGTGGAGTCCCTTCCCTGGAGACATTCACACCCCACCTGGATGCGGTCCTGTGCCCCCTGCTCTGGGTGTGCCTGCTCAAGCAGGGGGTTGGACAGGATGATCTCCAGAGGTCCCTTCCAACCCCTACCTTCTGTGATTCTGTGATTCTGTGACTGCAGCTACAAAATAATGTGGGTTTTTTGATTCTTTACATGGTTAGACAGTGAACGTAATGCACTCTATTCTGAAGTGTCTGGAATTCTCCACAATGAGGCTGTAAACAGGCAAGAATTTTAAATTTGGCAATATTAGCCAGAAACTTGTCTTTTCTCCTTCACCCTTGGGACAGCACCAGTATCTCCAGAGGTTCCTGTCCTTACAATATGGATACCACAACATCATGGACAATCTTAGAGGCAGATTCTGTTCTTTAACAGTTGTTGTCTTTGAAGGCTCCATTGAAATCAGCATCCTGACTGATTAATTGTGTTGTTATTCAGAATATGATCCTAATGGAAGAAATAGAAAGAGTGGCAGAATCTGGCCCTACTGAAAAAACAGTGACAAGTTGTCTGTACGCGCTGCTTTCGCTTTGCAATACTATCTAGTGTTCCGTCTTCACAGCCCCTGAGAGACTTGTGGCTTGAATAAATCAGTAGGTAGAAACTTAGTAACGTTGTTAGCTTTATATTTTTTTAACTCTGATTCTTTTTATTAGTTGAATCATAACGATATGTTACGTCATGCTACAGTAGTTGCACATGAATTGGGGCATAATCTCGGAATGAAACATGATGATAAAAGGTGTCCTGCATCCTATATTATGCACAGCACAGACAAGTAAGATTTCCAGTTCTTTTCTTTTAATAATTATTATTTACCTACAGTGACTACGCCTTCTAAGCTGTGAAACTCCCATGAATCTTGAAGAACTTTTTTGAATGGGGAGTTGTTTGAAAAGTTTAACCACAGAGGTGAATTCACTGACTTAGGTCCTGCCACCATTTTAATTTATTTGAAATGCTACCTGTTTTCCGATCCACTCTTTATTTGTAGCATTCCTAAAAACTGATTTGGATTTTCTTAATTGTTTTTTCTTTTAATTATAGTATGTTGCTTTTTCTTTTACTCTGCTGAGAATGCGTTATGTACAGTCACTGGGTTTGTGCAAACATGTGTCCTTCGCACAGATTCCCTTAGCAGTTAGTTAATTTAAACAAAAACCATCAGCCTAGATTTGTTTCAGTTTCTTTTATGATCTCCTAATGTTATGAAACATGGTATTTGTTGTAGATTGAGAATATTTAAAAGGCTTGAGTTGATTTTATCCTGTAAGCAAAATATTTATAATTAAGAAAAATATTATGCTTTCCAGTGGGTCCAGGAATTTCAGCACCTGCAGTGCTGATGATTTTGAGAACCTTATTCTAAATGGAGGTGGAAGCTGCCTTAGAAATCCTCCTCAAACAAGTAATGTTTACAAGGAACCTGTCTGTGGTAATAACGTGGTCGATAGCAATGAAGAATGTGACTGTGGCAAACCACAGGTAATGAATGAAATTCAACTGGATACTTGTTTTATTATATTATATTATGTTATATAATATTAGTTTTATATTATATTAGTGTTATAACTCTGGCCTTTTGGTATACCAATTTGCATTAATATCTGAGGAGTGCTCCTTGTAAATCTACATTTTTGCAAGCAATATGAAGATAAATTTCAGAAAAAGCTGAAAATCATACTTTGAACTTGGTATGAACTAAGTTAAAGGCTACTGGACTTCACAGAACTTTGAGCCAATGCCTAAGAAAGAAGAGCATTTCAGGGCAGACTATTTGGAAACACCATTGTTTTTTCTGCTGGTTTTAGCAACATGGATGTTTCTGTTACATAAGAGACTACTCATCTAAAGAGCACTTACAGGTTTCCTAAGTGTAAGCCTTAAACCCTTAAACTTCACCCACATCAAAATTACTTTCCTTGGTCATATTTGCATTGTCAAAAAGTGCCCCAAATAATGGGATATATTGACTCATTCTTTAGAAAATAAAGGTGTCTCAAAACAGACACCAGTAAATCAAAAGGCTGTCAGCAAACCCAGGTTCCATTGTACAGGCCTTCTTCTAAGTCATGTCTTCATACTGGCATTTCTCTACATCCAACTGCCAGTGTAGTGGAAAAATGAGAGGAGGGGTGATAAGAAGTGTTATTGAAAAGCCAAAGTTTTCTTCTTTTAGCATCCATTTAAAGTATAAACCTATCCTCTACGCCTGTGCCACAACACATCAAAACAGATGACGTTCTGATGACTTCTGGTAAAAAAATACAGCCAAACTGTGTGCTGGTTTCTGTTAGAGCAGGAGGCTGTCACCCTCAGAACATGCAAGAGAGATGGTATATTTAAAGTTTGGTTTGTCCATGCGCTTGGTTTGATGCTGTACTTTCCTAGCTATATAGGGAGGTAAAAATGTTGCGTCCCCTTGTCCATGGTTGTTCTTCAGGAATGTACTAACCCTTGCTGTGACGCTGCAACCTGCAAACTCATGCCTGGATCGCAATGTGCTCAGGGGCTGTGCTGCAAAAATTGCAAGGTAGGCTATGTTTTATTAAGCTAACTGATACTATTTAGTAGTATTTTTTAACATCTGAAAAGAGCTGTCATAGCACTCTTGACATGTTTATCAAAATACATTCACCAGTAGAGAGCATGTAAGCAGAGAATTTGTGTCTAACAACTCTTGTCCAGTAGCTTAGAAATGGAACATCATCTCTGTGTCATCCCTCGTAGGAGGCAGGAGCAATCCGGGGCCTCAGCAGCAGTGATCTCCATCACGCAACATCAAGCTTCTCCAAAGTCTATGATAGTTGGCTGCTTTTAAAGTTTGTATTTGTGTAGGCAGTTGTATGATCTACCCAAGTCCTCTGCAGGCCCAGCTCATAAACTTTATAGCTACACCATATGAAACTGAGGGAAGATTCGCATATTCGTTAGGCATTGATCTGAAAAACTATTCTGGCTTCCTTAAAATTTCATGTTAGAACTTCTGCTGTTGCAAAATAGAAGTAGGGTGGCATTCCTTTCTGGTTCTAGTTTAAAGTGGCAGGAGCAGAGTGCAGGCCGAAAATGGATTTCTGTGATCTACCTGAATACTGCAACGGCAGCAATCCCTACTGTCCAGACGATGTTTACATCATGAATGGTTACCCATGCGACAACATGAAGGCATATTGCTACTACGGAGTATGCCAGAGTTTTGATTCACAATGTGAATCTATATATGGAAAAGGTATGTTTATAATTGAATGTAAAAAGACTTGCAGTCTCCTAATAGACATTTCTGATTTTGATTTTTCTTTCTCATATTTTTAAGACAGTGTACTGGCTTACTAAGATTCACTACTTTTTGTACAGGGGCACGAAAAGCACCTGATCTATGCTTTGAAAAAGCGAATATTAAAGGAGATAGGTTTGGAAACTGTGGAGTGAGCGGTGGAGTGTACAAGAAATGTCCTGTTCAGTAAGTCACCAGCAAACAAAAGCTAACCCTAAAATCTTCAACGTAAAAAATACATTTTGTTACAAACTCCTAGAGCATTAGTTTTACAAGAATATTTCCTTGAAATGCCAGCTAAAAAGCTCTACTGGATGGTGTGTTTGCACTGATGCCGGGTTTTTTTCTGTTCACCTTGTCTGTGAGTGTCATTTATTCAACACAGGCACAGTCTGTGTGGCAAGCTCCAGTGCACATCTGTTAGTCTTCAAAATCTTCCTGCCTGGAGTGTTGTCAATAACGCATCTGGGGTTTTATGCTGGTCTTCTGACTTCGACTTAGGATCAGATGTCCCTGATCCTGCTCAAGTTCATGACGGAACAGCCTGTGGAGAAAAGAAGGTAACATGAATCACGGCAGCATTACAGAATATATTCCACCAAATGGAAAGTTCTTAACTTTCAGAAGCATCACATTGCTCTCTTACTTGTACACTATAATAAAAAAATCTGCTTTTTGAGATATAAACATACAAACAATTAAGCAGCTCTTCAAAAACTGGGATGCTACAGATCAGTGAGCTACATGATCAGGTATGAAAATTACTCCATCAAAATGCATCCACAGACTGAAGAAAAACTGAGACAAATGCTTCTATAAAATTGCGAAGTACTGAATGTCCTATCAGCCCTTTTTCTTGACACTTAAGTAAAAGCTGTAGACTTCTGAACACATACATTCATATATTATATTTATAAAAGGAGGAGATTTTTTGAAGTTTTGTGTTTGAAAGACACTAATTACTTTTTCCAGGCCTGTGTAGGTTTTGAATGTGTTAATGCAAGTCACCTGGGCTACAGCTGTGATGTAAAGCAGAAGTGTAACAACAACGGGGTGAGTAGATGGTGTTTTCACACACTGTTTCTAGAAGACAGAGATAGGTGCAAAATGCCTGCACAAAAGCAATAACCAGCCAGACGGCTTTAGTTTTTTCTGATCTGTATTAAAAGTTAAGTCCACTTTTTTATCTGTAATTTTTGTGTTGCCAGTGTGCCGTAAACCTCTTAGCACGAACATTGAAGGACATTCCTTCTGAATTTCCCTCGGGAACTTTCTAATATTACTGAGCTGTTGAATTGTAAAAGGAAAACACTCCTTTGAGGAGGACAGTCTAGTGATTCCTGATCTATGTATATCTCCTTGAAAAAATCAAAATGAAGTCCAAAGGTTGTAAAACTGAGAAGTTCTTTGGACTGTAATCTGTGCAGTCAAATAACAAAACAAAGGTTAACTTCTGCAGAGGGTTATCTTCTGGTATCGGTATCACTCAGTGTTTGGGATGTTACGGGGGAGGGGGCTTATTCCCAAGCAATATCACGCAATACTTTTTGTTTCCACATGCAATTCTTAATGTGTAACTCCAAACATATACTGGAGATTGAAAGCGGCTGCTTCCAGAAAGGCGTTGTTCGGTTGACTAGTGCCTGTTGTATTGACTGTAGGTGTGTAACAATAACGGGAACTGCCACTGCGATTCAGGCTGGGCACCTCCATTCTGTAACCAGGCAGGCTACGGCGGCAGTGTTGACAGTGGTCCAGCTCACATCGGTAAGATACCAAACTGGCCTTTGTTCTTCCCTCCGTGTCTGACAAAATAATCTACTAATAACGGGGTTTTTTTTCAGTCTCTTTTCAACTTTTTTCTTCTGCTCCATCAGGGACTGACTTGAAGAACAAATTTTATTATCTGATGTGTGGGTTTGCAGACATCAAGGAAGTTGGTCCAAGGGAGAATTTGACCCCTATTTTGTCTGAGAATAAAAGCAATCCATTAAATTACTGAAATTAAAAGCAAGATATAAATTACGGTTACAGTTTTAAATAGATATTTAGATATCTAAGTAAATATCTAAAACATTGTTGTGATAAAATGGATGCAAGAGAGGAAGGCTAAAGCTTGAGAATAAAACCAGCAGCCTTTGACTGTGTGAAAGGGTCTCACAGAAATGCGAGGGGTTACGGAGGTGCACGCAGCAAGCAGCAGCTGGCTCGTATAAGAGCCATGAAATTCTGCAAAGGGAAAATGGAGTAGATTCCGCTGGCCTTCACACTAAGAAACATGCAAATGTTTTGTATTTATTAATAGCTTAGGAAGACAAAGAAGTCAACTGTGGGGAAGCAAACACAAAACGGATTTGTCTGCTTTAGAAATCTCGAGAAAATATATGGAAAAGGAAAAAGCTTGCATATCATACAACACGGGGTGGGTGAGGCAGAGTGAACTGGTGATAACATGAGGCCAAATCCTACTTTTCTGATCATAGCATGTTATAAATCTCAGTGGAGTTACTAATTTTAATCTATAATAATTGGAAGATCATAGTTTTTAGAACAGAAAGGAGGTTTTAGCAGAAAAAATGCATTAATATGAAGTTAAAACAAGATTACTGTCTTACATTATTTCAATTCTTTTATTCTAGATACATCACTTCGGGATGGTCTGCTTATTTTTTTCCTCCTTGTGTTGCCAATAGTAATTGTTACAGTATTAGCAGTAATTAAGCGTGATGCGATAAGAAGAAATTTTTGCAGGAAAACTAGAAGACAACACAGGTATTTCACTTACTACAGATGCACATTTCAACACTTGAGAGCATGCTCCAGGTTCAGTTAGCAAACCAGTTGGATGCTTTATGTACACAAAGAATTCCATACCTCCTAAAAGACTTCCCTGCCATTAGTACTAGTAGGTCATTTAATAGCCAGTACCCTGCTATTAGGTAGTTTAATCCAGATACTCCAGTTGTCAGTGCCCAAGCAGCTTTTCCCAAAATACATTGCACTTTCCTAATTGTTATTGATAATTGTATTGCACAGACAGCGGGGCCTGGCACATTGACATTATTTGCCAAGGCCAGGGAGGGGTGGAGTCAGAATCCAGATCTCTTGAGCTGCAGCCTCGTCCCTTGAAAAACACCAGCATCCCTGACAGTAGTTGAACCACATGGGGATTTGCCCGATGACATGAGTTTTATTTCAGGGATAACAATGTGCAGCAGTCAAAGCAAAATAACAGACCAAGTCATACCACAAGAAATAATCAGGTAAGAGATATGCATACCTGCATTACTTCATGTTGAGTGATCCAAATTATCCAAACAAAAATCAAACTGACGGGGTGGGACAAAACGAAATCTTTCCTAATTTTCTCTAATATAGTTATTGATGACTTTGTGGCTTTTTGATACATCAAAACTATCTCACTTTCCAAGTATTCAAAATAATTTATAATGTCTTAGATAGGGTTTCTGTTTGGGCAAGCATGAGCTTTATTGCCCACCCTGTCAACACAGGTAGTGAGTTGTACAGGATGGAACTGGCTGCTGCTTAGCAGAGCAGCCAAAGATTGAGCTCAGAATTCTGCAGCCAAATACCACAGAAGATGCTTGGCCAGGCTGTGGACCCAGCTCTGATAAAAACAAAATAAAAATTATCAAAACAAAACATTGCAAGGGAGTATGAAGGATGTCACAGGAAATGAAAATCAGTTCTAAAATACCACTAGGTTAATATTGAATAACCAGCCACACTTGGAAAGCTGTGGGGTTTGCTAACTTGATTTTCTGCGACATCTTTTCCAGCCTGCCATATCAAGTCCTGATTTTTTTACCGGATTGCATTTCCCTGGTCCAAGGTTTGTAGTATTTAAAACCTTCTTCACTTCATGTTTGCAGTGTTTACATTGCTGTGCCGTTGTAAGTGAAGTTCCCAATGTCTCATGTACTGCTTAGGAGAGTTTTTCATGAAGCATCATATGAGATAAAATAGATTAAATGCTTGAAGAAGAAATGCTGGTTTTCTGCTTGTGTGGAAAACAGCATAACGGAGCATGTAAATGCTACTAGGGAGGGTGTGTGAAATATATATATAAAAATGCTAGCAGCTCTTTAAAAATGGTAAAGACCCAGCTTAGAAATACCAGTTGTCTCAAGTCATTAAATACATCACAAAATGTGCTTTCCATGCTTCAGCCAGCCAGTACAAACCCAGTTCCCTGCAGGACCTCAACAACCCCCAGTCCCACCCAGACCAGCTGTCTGAAAAGCTTCTTGGGAATCCTCAGCCAATTCCGACACCAGTCTGGAAAAAAATAGATTGCAATCCTCCAGTCCTCTCCTTGCACAGCCAAAATGCCTTCTGAAAGCACGTACCTCTGGAAAAGACTTGATGCTAAGAGGCACTGACCATGATTTTGTAACATCCCATCATTTTGCTAATTGCTGGTGGCTATATTTGTGTCTTTTCTACCTCACCTCGTTGTTTTTTTTAAATCAGAAGCCTGAAGTTCAACTCTTGTTAGATTAAATCTGCAACAGCTTCAGAGAACAGGACGCTTGTGAAGCGTAGCCTCACTTGGTGGCCAAAGAGAAGTGAATTCAGTTATTTACAGACATAATTTATTCACCTCTAGTCATACACTGCTGTGAAACGAGACTGTAGATTGACCTCTTGGGAAGCCTGGAGCCTGTCTGCCTCCTGCCTGTCCTCTCAGCAGTGTGCTGAGGGCAGCCGTACCCCATGGGCCAGGCTCGCAGCGGAGGGCTCCTCTGCCTCGCTCCCAGCCTTCACTTCGGTGTAACCCTGTCAGAGCTGGGATCCGGGTCTCCCCCCTCATTGCCCGCCAGCAGTGCTACTTTCCAGTTCAGGCAGTTTATAAAAGTAACCTCATACAGGGACACTGGCAAGGGAAAGAAACGGTAACGCATCTGAGCCTAAAAGAAACAAGCCATCTCTGTTGCTACAGAAAATGTGGTACATCAGGAGATACAACTCGTCAAGGTTTTAATGTTTCTTGGTTATTACACTTGAGATTTTTTCTAGAAACCGATCCCACTACCAAAGCAACAGCTAACTTTGCCAATTAGGCAGCAGTACCAATTTCAAAGCAGTACCAACTTCAAAGAAAGCATATGAAGTTACATAGTTTGTCAAAACAGCAACTAATGGAAAAGCAGCTGCTCTGCGAAGAAAAACTCACTGGGAAGAACAAAGCTGTGGCTACTGATCGATCTGTGCACGGGAGAGTACATCACTCCGCCCGCACTCACAGGAGAACGTCGGGGGTATGAACTAGCAAAAAGAGTGAATAAATTAGGGAATTGCCTTCCCAGGAAAACATTTCTAGTCCCTCAGATAGTCATTTTGGAGAAAAACTGGATGGAGGAACCCACGATATTCTGCGGGCAAAGATCTGCATCAGCAAGGAGCGTCTTCTGAAGAAGCACCATCTTCCTTAATTCCTTAGGAACTTAAATCGTTATTGTCAATTAACTATTCCTATCATGTAGGCCTTGTTAACGAGCACGTTATAATAACATCAGGTAATATAAATGGCGTCAGCACGCTTCATAGTGTCTGCATTTTATGACCACCGAAAGAATGCACGGCCGGGGCCCCCTGACGCCGTGGGGTACCACTGCTGCCGATTCCCACACTCACGCCCTCAGAACCAGCCAAGGGACACCGCCCGCCCCACGCACGCGCTCCGCCGGCGCGATCAGCGCCGACCGGCAGGGGAACTCCCGCCCCGGCGGCCCCGCGCATGCGCACAGCGGCGGCCGGACATCAGGCAGCGCTGGCGGCGGCGGAGGAGCGGCGGGGCGGCGGCTGCGGCCGGGTGGGTCTGTGCGTGCTGTCCGGGCTGCCGGCGGCCGGCAAGTCCACCCTGGCCCGCGCCCTCCGCCAGCGCCTGCCCCAGTGCTCCGGCTGGGCCTGCGCCCTCCTCAGCTACGACGAGCTCATACCGCCGCAGGCCTTCGACCCGCGCGAGGCGGGGGCGGGGCCGCTCCCAGGGGTCAGTGTGGCTCTCCTCTCATTGGCCAGTGGCGCCGCGCGGCGGCCGTTGCCCGGCAATGCGGCGCGTCCCTCAGGCGGGGCCTCCCCGCTGCGCGCCGGGGGCCGGGACCTGGGGCCTGGCGGGGGCGGGCGGCGGCAGGGTGCCAGGCGAGGTGCGCCGCGGCGGCAGCGGGGGGGGAGCTGAGGCGGGTGCGCGGGCCCTCACTCCCCCCCCACCCGGCCGCCGCCTCTCTCCGCAGCCGCCACGGTGGAAGCTGAGCCGGCGGGATGTGCTGCAGTGCCTGGAGCGCTTCCTGCAGGCGCTGCTCGGCGCCGGCCCGCTCGCCGCCCCCGCCACCGCCGGGCAGCCGGTCTGGGAGCGATTCCTGGCCTGCTGCCGCGGGCAGGGGCTGCTCGCCTCGGCGGAGGGTCGCGGCGGGGCCGGCCGCGCCTGGAGCCTCGCAGCCATCTCCGGGCCGCTCTACCTCATCCTGGATGACAATTTCTATTACCAGAGCATGAGATACGAGGTGTACCAGCTGGCTCGCAAATGTAATTACTCCTTGTTCCTATGCATGAGAACGTTTTGGCTTTGTAGGAAATCCAGTTTTCTTTAACTGCCTTTCTTCTGAGCGCCCTTGCAGAACAGCTGTTATTCTCAATTGCTAGATTCCTGCTGTGCAGTAACCATCAGCTGAACTTTATTGCTGTGTTATTAGAAGTTGCTAGGTCACTTAAAGCCTTTCTTATGTACATATATCTCAGAAATTACTGCTTCAGCAGCCTTGAAGGTAAAAGTGTTTGTACTCTCTTTTAGGTTTGTATTGTTTTCAGGCTCAGAACTAACACAGAAGTCAGGCCTTAATGTAAAGCCTATCTCGTGCACGCTGCTCTCAGAAATTTTTACTTAAACAGTTTAAAGGTAAAATTGTCTGTTTATGTTCTTAGATTCCTTGGGCTTCTGCCAGTTATTTTTAGAGTCTCCACTCGAATGCTGCTTGCAGAGGAATCGTCTGAGAAGTCATCCGCTACCTGACCAGACAATATGTCTAATGGCAAGAAAAATAGAAATGCCAGATCTCAAGAAAAACACTTGGGAACAGAACAGCCTCGTTCTGACGAGTTCTGATTGCACCGTAGAGGATAAGTATGCTACTGGGTTGATGCAAGGATTTTCCGTGAGCACTCTTTTCATAAACGGGCAGGTAGAAGCTTTTTGCTGTATCTAAACACGGCAGTTGTTGGGAACTCACAGCTGTCACTTTCCAGAGTTAATAACATCAAACCTAACTGCGCTTCTAGACGCTGAAAATATTTAAAATTTATGTAAATGGTCTGAAACATTAAGACTGGAAATAATTGGCTGTAGTTTTAGTTGTAATTGTTTTTCACCTAACTTGCTGCATAAAGATTATTTCCTTGATTGCCTCATAAATTTAACTGAGAACTTGCTTTTTCTTCTGTGATGAGGTGTCACTACAAAACAAAAGAAGAATTTTCAGCAAAACGGTTTGATTAATGTGCTTTACTCCTCTATTTGGTTTTTTAGCGAGCAGATCATTAGTTTGCTGGCCACTGCTTTGGAAAATCCAGTGAAGCAAAATGAGAAGAACATGGAGCAAAAGGTAGCGCTGCTTGTCTTCAGAGTCACGGCGCTCTCAGCTGACGGTGAATGAGTTAGTTATTCCCAAATGGGATCCAGAACACCCATAATGTCAGAAACAAAAAATACCCACTGCATTTTTTGATTGCAAAAGCATACACAGAAAAGTTAATCCTATTTGACATGGGTACTTTTGTCACCTTATTAAGTAAACCATTGAAATACCTTTAAGAATTCTGTTATAGGTTCTAGAGTAGTAAAAAGAATGCCTCTTGGGGCTCTGCATCACACCGAGGAAAATAACATTCATTTCCGAAGTTGCGTATGCGGTGCCTGTTCCTGGCATGCCCCCAGGCCCACACACCTGCTTCCGAATTCAGAGTTATGGGTGCGGACTGCACCGGTCACCAACCTGCTCCTAATGTGGGACTTGTTTTCACAGAGTACTTCAAAAGTCGATTACAGTTTAAATGAAATTTAATGTGTTTGCACATATTCTTCCTTTCTGTTGGTCACTCTGGGCAGGAAGCAGATCGAGCAATCTGCGCAGCTAGCGGTGTCCATCAGGCTGATCAGACATGCAGACGCATCATCTCTCAGGCGATGAAGGATGCCAGAGGTATGTGTAGCATATTCTAGGAGCCAGCCTGCAGTGTAGGGCTAAACTGATGAAATCACCTCAGGGTGAACTGTTAAGGAGTCCCAACGCTGCGGGTGTGATGGAGGCAGTCTCTTTCACAAGTCTGGTTGGAGTAGTTGTGGCATGTGAGGCGAAGTCTGTACATTTTGTCTTCAAGCATGAAGTTACAAGTTCAGCTTTGAATTTTCTTCTAGATAAAAACATACTCCCAAGTGAGATGAAGATCCTGGCAGAAGAACTCAACAAACTAAAAGCAGAACTTTTGGAAGACTTGCGGCAAGGAAATAATGTTAAAAACCCAGTTTGCACACAAAATCAATATTCTGACCCTGCAACCAGTGTAATTTCTTCATTCCAACATGAGGCAACCAATGTAGTTAATAAATACATTTTAAAATAATGACATGGAGAATGCTGGTGTTTTTAAAGAGCCCAGAGTGTTTAAAAGGCACTGCTCTTTCAGCAGTACGGTTGAAAACATCTAAGCTATAGAGCTTCTTTCCCTGGAGGCTCATGCCTTCTCCAGCTCCTCTGCCCATAGCTTGGAAGAGACATACAGTCTGGCATACTGCGTTCAACTCTGAAGATCAAGCCAATAACAAGGTTGTTTTATTTAGACTTCACAGAATCACAGAAAAAGTTAGCCTAGGAGGAACACCTATTTCCTGCTTACAGCAGCAGTACCTTCGAGCTGCATCAGCCTTCTTGGAGCCTCCTCCAGCTGAGATTTTGAAGAGCACCTCAGATGGTGACCTGCTCTGCTCTCTCAAACAGGCAGCCGAGTGTTTCCAGAGAACACGTGCCTGGGGAGGCATAAAATCATGAAGTGAGGTGGAGTTCAGCACTTCAAGCGTGAAGTGGGTTGACAGTGACCTACAGCACCCAGTCAGGCCGTTGGCACCCATGTTTTATCCAAGCCCTCCTTCAGTGCCCCAAGTCCGTGTTTTAGATCAGGCTCTTGGCTTCTCTGCTTGTTTCCCTGACAGAAGCTTTGCAAATAAAAAGAAATTTGAGATGCAGTTAAATTAAGGCTTTTGAGAGTTACACGTAGGATTAACTCTGGTGTCTAAAGGAACTTAATGTTTGGTGCTGTCTTCGAAGTTACCAACAACATACACAGCAGTTCTGCATGCAGTGACAACCACCTTACTGTGATAAAACCTTCTGATTTCAGACATACAAGCACTCTTGCTAAGGAAAAAGGAGTATGAGGAAACAAAGAATTTGGACGATGACCAAAAGTGCAAGATTAACAGTGGGGAAAAAAGTGTCCTGGCTGAGCACTGACATTAAGCATTGTCCTGGTTTCAGCTGGGATAGAGTTAAGTTTCTTCGTAGTAGCTAGTATGGGGCTATGTTTTGGATTTTTGCTGGAAACAGCAGTGATAATGTGGAGATGTTTTAGTTGTTGCTAAGTAGCACTTACACTGGTCAAGGACTTTTTCAGCTCCCCATGCTCTGCTGGGTGCACAAGAAGCTGGGAGGGGTCACAGCCAGGACAGCTGACCCAAACTGACCAACGGGATATTCCACACCATATGACATCATGCTCAGTATATAAAGCTGGGGAAGAAGGAGGAAGGGAGGACATTTGGAGTGATGGCGTTTGTCTTCCCAAGTAACCGCTATGCATGATGGAGCCCTGCTTTCCTGGAGACGGCTGAACACCTGCCTGCCCATGGGAAGTAGTGAATTAATTCCTTGTTTTGCTTTGCCTCTGTGCGCAGCTTTTGCTTTACCTATTAAACTGTCTTTATCTCAAACCATGAGTTACCTCACTTGGACTTTTCCGATTCTCTCCCCCGTCCCACCAGGGGGGAGTGAGCGAGCAGCTGCGTGGTGCTTGGTTGCTGGCTGGGGCTAAACCACGACAAGCATTTTCAACATAAGCAGGCTGAAACATAAATGCACTGTTCCTTGCTTACCCAAAAGGAGAGCTCATCTCCCATACCCTATCTAGACCATAGCTGGTCACGAGCAGTTCACCAGCCCCAGCTGTCAAAGCATAGGTAATTAAGAAGAATTAACGTGAGACTTAATTAGAAAGTGTTATTTTATTCATATCTTACAAAAGCAAAGCTTCACAACATGAACTACGCTAGATATAGTTATTTCAGAGTTAACCTTGTCATCTGAAAACATTCACTACACAAAATTTATTTTACAACTCTAACAGGTTTCATTTTTGCATACAAAATATGCTCTTTACACTGAAATACATATTATTAACAAAGCAGGTACTTAGAAGCATGTACGCAAAGTTTGCTCAATGAAAAAAGCATCAGCAGGGAAAAGATTTCCTGCAGCAAAACATCAATTTGCTGTAGATTTTCAAAAAAGCTTAAAATTAATAGAAAACTTGCCAGTGAAGACTTCTAAATTACATTCCCTTCGTCAAAAGAAACAAAAAGCAAACACCCCCCCCAACCCCAAACATTTTGGAAGAAGACAATTAGCAGAAGATCAGTTTGCAGGAAACACTGTTGGAACGTGTCTTCCAGCACTGAGTTTTATGTTAAAATGCCAATCAACATTTTATGTCGAAATCCTCTTCATCTAAACATTGTATCTGTGAAAAAACAACCAGTTTTCCCTATTAGCTGCTTCACGGTTGGTTTAAGTATTAACTGAGATAATCTACCAGGATCTTCGGTCTAATATTTGCATGTTCATTGGAATAGCGAGTCTCAAAATAATAAGTCCGTGTTAAGAATACTATAAATAGTGCATGTTAAGAGTATCAACAAATCTATAAAATAATCTATTACAATAAAAACAAAACCCCACAAAGTTAATGTTTTGCAACTACAGAACTTAACAGAATCAAGCTATGGAAAAATTTCAGCTCATTCCCAAACCTCCCTCTTAATACAAGTTAAAATGCTGATCACCACCTTCTAAGGATTTGTTTTTTCTAAAAAAACCAAGTTAGTGCAGCATAGCACACAGAACTCAGTATGAAAAGTCCCAAGGGCTGGCTTGATCCCGCAATTCCCAACGAGCGTCCCTCACTGCCTCCGAGCGAGGCCTGCTTGTGCAAGGGAATCGTCAGGATCACACTCTACAATAATTTTCCAGTAGTAATCCTGGTCTTTAAATTAGAGCAAATCGTACATAAAAAATAGGAAAAACTGATGTGGAAATACACCTTCCAGAGTGACTCAGTAGACAGAAGGAAGTGGTTATAGTCAGGGCACAACTGAGACACTGTGTTAGGTTTAAAAATTAAGAACCCCTAGTCCAGCGGGGGACCCTGTGCGAAGGGCTGGGTAGTCAGCAGGTCAGTCAGCAACCGCAGATCTGGCTGCAGAATCAAAGAACGAATGCCCAAAACCTGCTGCTGCCCAAGAATCCCCTCCGCAAACAGGAGCTTGACCAGGGAGAGAAGGAAAAACAGTTTTATCAACTGTTTTTCAACAGTTCATAAGTGTTCAAGCTAACTTTCTTCTTCTTGGGTACTCTGAAGCAGGAACAATGATATTAAGTCAGCAGTTTTAAAATACTTGAAACAACAATTTGCAAGGTTTGGGGTTAGATTTTTTTTTCATACTGAGTTCTAATATTAAGAACATACATTCTCCCGCAACAGAGGATCACCTCCTAAGTGAGGGCCCCTTTTCAGCAAGATCACACAGCCCTCCTCTTGCTACCAGCTACCTCTATTACTGCCCTAACTTCTTCTACCTAAAATGTCGTTCAGGGGCATCATGGTTCAGAAGTCATTTCTCTAACTCGCCAAATCATGAGCCAACATAAAAAGAAAAGTCTATAATGTTTTGAGGCACTGCCAATGGATCAGAAACCGCGTAATTGGAATGGAAGGATGAAATCTCAAACATCTGTGCACACTGGAGTTAATCTCCCTGCCGATGCCAAGACGAGCAGCAAACCAAGGCGAAGTTGGTGGTTTTAATGGGCATCGCTCAGTTTTGGGAGGTGCTCCTTGGAGCACCACCAGTTCAGAAGTTTCCTTGGCATTGCTAGAGCCTCGCAACAAAAGTTTACATCGCCTATCAAAAGGCAAGGAAAATTACCTCTGTGAACTACTAATTGTAACGCTCTGTAGTTCTAATGTCGTATTTTAGCCAAATTTAGATTTCAGAACGTGTCCATATATGACCAAAAGAGAGCCACCATCTCTGCGTTATTCTTTGACCAGAAGCATCACGTTACACAATCTGTACGGGAGCAGTAACTTCCAACGGGATTCCAGTTCAGCCAACTTTTAGTCCTTAAAATAAAGGACTCTGGATGTTTATGCATAATACACAGAGTTGCAGTTCTGCTATAAAATAAATTTTCAAAGTATAAAGCCAAGAGATATTCTGGAATTATGAAGAGTGTCATTAAGAAAAATGGAAATTGCATTCTGTTTTACAAATCCGCTGAAACAGATTTTGAACCAGGCCTGAAACCAAAACTGTTTTTAGGAGCGATAGTGTGTTATCCTTCATCTTCTCTACATTGGAAATACTTCAATGTATTGAATTATTTTCATACACATGAAATGTGCATCGTTCTGTGCATATTACATAAATATGCATAGTTTTGACCTCTCTACCACAAGTCTATATGCAGCCGAGAATCCAGTTCCTTCAGCTGGTTACTTAAGGATGGAAAATTCAACAGCAGGTAAGTTAGGTAGAGAGAAAGCTATTCAGCTCCCAGACTTCTAATTTGTTAAAGTCAAAATTACTTCTAAAGCTAAAATTCTCATAAGGGTGGTTTTTCCTGCATTGGTCTTACACTGAGGTCATTGTAAGTTTTTCCACTGGCTTCAGAAAGCTTTAGCTCCTGTAACAATATAAATTTGAATAAGCCACACACTTGCTGTGCAGATTCCAGCCTCTGACTTGCAGAACATTAGTAAAATCCCCCTGCTTTTAACAAAACATATTTGCTACCATATTTTTCTGATAGTAAAGGGGGAATAGATAAGGGAAGCTTTAATTTGTCTCAAGTAAAATAAACTAAGGTAAAAGTGCATGTCTAAGAATGGGAAAAGCAACAATTCTTCACTTTTTTTAAACATTACAAATTCCTGTGTAGCACATTAAGAGCTTTTATTCATTTTGCTGGGATGGTTTATTTAGGTTCCTATTAAAGTGCCTGTCTGTTAGCCTAGGTGCTTCTAAAGTAAGATGTACAGTATAAAAAAACCCAAACACGTGCAGTGGACTTCGGGTCCATCTTTAGTTACCATTTGCCACCTCTGATATTAGTCACAATGACTTCAAATGCTGTCAGCCAGCATTCCCTTGCCTACCATGCAAAGAGTGCGGAAAACCCAGAATCCCTTCCCCGAATTTCCAGCACAGCAAAAGGACAACAAATCCGGGGGAGGGGACACAACCAACTGACTTCCAAGTTAGCTGTGTAATCTAGTTTACAATAAACTAGATTATACAACTCTCAAACATACAAGCAACCTATCAGCTGTAGCTTGGCCCAAGATAAAACTGAACAAATTATTTTTAATTTGTAAACCTCTTCTTTCTATTAGAACTCCCATCAGCAGGACAGAAGTCTAATTGTGCAAATTTTAAACATCTGTACAAATTAGTTTAAGGCAGTTAAAAATCTCATGGAATATATATTAGTTATACAAGCTTTTTTCATGACTGTTTAAAAATTATATCCTTTTTAAAAGAACGACGTAAAATTTCAGTAAGTGTAGTTTAAAATAAGGTGTCACGTTTAATTTTTCCTTTGTGTAACTAGTGAATGACAAGCTTTTAACTCTTTCCCTTTTCTACTGGAGGTTCATTCACAATAACCTGTTATCTTCTAGTTTTGTGATGAGTTTTAAAAATAATAAATTAGTGTTTGAGCCTGAGCATGAAGAGTATAGGCTATACGAAGCAAAATATTATTATTAAAACAGATTAAAGCAAGTTTTACATCAAACTGATTTTGTATGTGAAAGTTGCTTCTGTTGGTTTTTCCAGTTTGGAGCAGTAGCAAAGTTTTTAAGGATAGGTATGTTTCCA
This sequence comes from Phalacrocorax aristotelis, assembly GCF_949628215.1. Lineage (NCBI taxonomy): Eukaryota > Metazoa > Chordata > Aves > Suliformes > Phalacrocoracidae > Phalacrocorax > Phalacrocorax aristotelis. Next base: position 18,544,559 of record NC_134287.1, read on the forward strand.
AAGTAACATAGGTGTCATTGCATTAACCTTTCATATTTTATGGTTAATACATTTTGTCTTGTCTAGTAAATAGTACCATAATTGCACCCTGTGTTTCTGGACATATGCTCTGCACCTACATTTGTAGCATGTTTATTGGGATTAAGTGCAACCAAAACATGTAAATGCATTCCAATTCTTATAACACTCTCAGCTTTTTTGAAAGGCTACATATATAATATCAATCACATCTTATATAAAATTTCCCTGGCAAGTTTTACGACAACATAAAAATGAATTTGCCTCCTTTGTCGAACTGATTAACGTGAAGAATCCTTATGGGAATGTGCAAGCTTTCCTTCAGCAAGTATGAAAAATATACTGTAATACATTAAAAAAACTAAAGAAAGCACGTTCTCAGTCAATGTTGACTATGTTGGCCTCTTGCGAAATGGCAAGCAAAGTCATACTTATTTTTACACTTACACCCACATATGTTGCACTGAAATGGATTTTCAAATCCATGACATCCCATGTGAATAGTATAAAGGATATTGTCCGCAAAGTACATGTCACAGTGTTGGCAGTGATGCAGGAGCTGAGGATCCTGGACTGGAAGGGTTGGAGCGGGAGTACTTGGCTGACTGTTACTTATGCTGGGAGTACTGGTGTGCGCACTGCGATCACTGCTGGGACCTGCCACGGGACTGTAGTTCCTTTGATTGTGTGTAGGCCGAGGATCTGGGCTGGTCGGAGATGAACTTTGAGGGATATTTGCTGACACAGCTGAGACTACGGCAGGTGCAGCAGGCTGCTGTATCATGAAAGGCTTTTCATCTTGACAGGAAACGACGTCAGGAGAGGCTGGATTTTGGTTTTCAGGTGGCAAGCTAGATAGCTGTCCAGCTAATGTAGAAAGCTGGTTTAAAGGATTATCTACCATGAGGTCTTGTGGGTCTCTTGGCAGCCCACTGCTCTGGGTTGTTTTTGTCATGGTCTCATACGCTTCAGTCTGGATATTTGGGATTTCATGCGTGAAATCATTAAGGTAGTCTGGTTTCTGAACCACCATGGAAGGTGGACTCAAATTAATTAATGCTCTTCTGCTGTACCCCAAATTGCTGGTCTTCTTCTGCAAAACCCCCCACATTTTCTTGCTGCTTAGGGAAGACCTTGTACCCTTGATCGGCACCATTTTATGTTTGCGCCTGCGGTGGTGAGATAAGTTGCTTCTGTCACTGCAGCGAAAGGAACACAATTCACATTTGTATGGTTTTTCACCAGTATGCGATCGCATGTGAGCTTCCAGGTGACGTTCGTAAGCTGATGCAAAGGGACATAAATGGCATCTGTGTGGCTTCTCACCTGGAAAATTAAAACAGATTCTACTACAGCATCTCAAAGTGCTTGAAAAAGGCTTTTCATGGAACAGAAAGTAGCAAACTGGGAGCTGCTAATCAAGCAGTTCAGCTTTGGAGTCACCGCCAGCCTTGAGTTTAGCTGGGAATTTGGTGGAAGAGTGCAGTAAATTTAGACATCTCTGTCTCACCCAAGTGATAGTAAGTGTAAGAGCAAAAATGTGACCAGAATTAGCGTATCAGGACACCTGACTAGGAATTGCAGCAATGATGCCATGGACTGAATGCAATGATGTTTGTGTGGTGCTCTTAACTGGATCCAAACCCTACCTCACCTGTAAGAGTTGGCTACAGGGATGTAGCACCAAAATGTCATCATTCTTAATAACTGTCCTTAACGTGGAGGGAGGGTCTCCTTTTGACACTTCCAAACATTCCTACTTTTAAACATCCTGGGACTATTATTTAACCCACGTACACACGCATTCACTCCAGAACTGAATTTTGAAAAAGCATCCTGTGGCTAAAGAGTTATTAAAGAAAATGAAAGCTGGCTAATCCCTGGGCAGCTGTGTGCTCTCGCAGGCATAGTAGTACCCAATAGCCTCCTTTCTGATAGGTAGAACTTTGCACTTCTATTAAACGATACTTAGATTCACATTAACTCTTTTAGAAGTATGTAGAAGACTTTCAAACAGAATTACAGGCCAACGCATTTGTAACGCAATACTTTTGGAGTTTCGATTTTCCTTTCACAGAATGATCTAACAGAAGTTTTTAGATCCAGGTCTGCAATGTTAGAAATGCCTAAAGGATTTGATGTGTGTTCAGGTGCTGAAATGAAACACCATCTTATCTTCCTATCTACAATGCCAGGCCGATTTCTACATGACTGTTGTGCAACTGATTCTCTTGCCACACAGCACGACAAACTCTAAAAAGGAAAACATGAGTGGGCTCCTTCTCTTCAGCCTTTATGGTTGTTTTTTTTAAGCATTTTTTACTATTTTAAATACAGGGCAATACATCTGTTTCGTACCTTTCAAAATCCATCTAGAACGACTGTAAAAGCCAGAGATCTGAATGCAGCGAGGGCCACCATTACACTGCAAGAGCTGGGCAGACCCCGTAAGATGGCTTGTGATGGACTAGAGAGCCCTTTCCATGTGGAGCATCCCACAGTTTGGAATCACAACCTAGGATACTGGGTAGATTTTTTTTTCCTACATCACTGGCTCTTCAAGAGGACAGCGGTAGCATAAAAATTTCTAAGTGTCTTATTTGCACCAACTGAAACCATGATTTCTTAATAAGCACATACATGTATGAATACATATATGTGTGTGAGTAAAGATCTGGAGATTTGGTACAAACAGTGATGTAAAAGACTGACCAACTCCCTGCATCCACAAAGAACTTGGCAATCTGAATGGTCTTATTTCATTCCAGACTGGTTACACAGAGGTAAAGATTTGCATCCCATGTTGCGCACCCTTAATACAACACAGCTGGTGAACTACTAATTACACTGCTGTCAGACTTGGCATAAAGATAATTCTGCAGCAAGTTGTACTTAATAATGGTTGCGTGATCATGCCTGGGTCATAGTTATTTTGGCAGATACCTTGCTGCACTTACACGTTATCCAGGATGCATTACCTGTTTACTTATGTTGCTCTGAAGCTACTAGTCAGCTATCACTTCCCTATTTTAATGATGATTCAGTCACTCTGAGCCTTCCTAGTCCACACAATCCAACCCGTATGCCTTTGTCACACTTCCTCACATGCTTTGGAGCAAAACTACACTCAGGTCTTGGATCTCCTTGCCCTTAAGTTAAAAAAAAAAAAAAAAAAAAAAAAAAAAAGCGCCAGGAAAAGCAAACCAAACAAACCCTTCCTTGTTCTGGAGTCCCCAGTCTCCGTACAAAGAAACAAAGCAGGACTTTCCAAAGAGCCATTAAGGTAATGCCAGAATGGTGCAGCCATCAGGACACCATGCAGCACTATATTAAAATTACGGATATGGAATGCATTGAAGGCAAAGGGGCAACTATACAGAAAAAGGCCTCTGGCAGCCGGAGATTTCTGTCTATATTACAAACTGACCAGACTGCTATAAGGAAATGAACTGTTATCTTTGTACAGTTACTGGTATTTTGTTAGGCATCAGACACGTTTGAACCAGTAACCTGGCTATAAAGGGTCTGCTGCGCAAAGGTGCGTCCAGATTACTGAAGCTCTTTGGCATGCAGTAGGCTGACACCCCCGTACCCCTCTCTCACTGCTAGCTAGCTTCCTGAAACAGAAATAATTCAGGCTGCATGATTTTGCAGTAGAGCGATGCATGCCTTTGATTTGGCTACCTTTTCCTAGCACCTTTGTGCAAGTTTCTTTGATCAAATGAGTCATGCATGTACCCTCTGATAATGGGAATACCTGCAGCAGCACTGAGACAATAGTCACCCCACAGGAAAAGCTCCATTCTTTCTGGCAAAATGCTAACAACATCATACACTACAGCTGTAAGAAACAACTCAAAATGTTAGTCAAGGCACAAACCTTGCCCTCAAAACCAAATTTGTGTAGCTCATGGAATGTTTGCTTCTGAATAACAACAACTGGCTCAGAGATTTTTGAAGACATTTCTCAGCACCGCAATTTTTGAGGTGGAATAATGTTGGAATCTTTCTTGCTTTTGTATATAGTATGCTACGACCCTGCTGAAATGCTCGTAATCTGCCGCTTGTATTGTTTGCTACCTCTAGCCACTTAGCGACCTCTACTCCTAAGGTAGCTGCAGGATAAGAAACATTCTGAAAACAAAAAAGAACTCTTAACCTAGAATCTGGGAGTATACAAAAGGTAGGCAATTTCCTAGAGTAAGAGAAGTAATGTTGACACTATGCCAGTACACACATTTTGATACTTAAAGAAGGAAGATTTTATTTTTTTGCTCTCTAGAATGTCTAAAAATTTATGACATTTGATATTAAGTAACAACACATTGCTTCAGTTATTCTGTCTGAGGAACACCACACACACCAAAGCCATCAAAAACATCTCAAGAATCAGCAAACGCACAATACCAGCATCTTCCAGCAGTAATTTATGTTTCCCATCACAGCTCTAGCAGCCCATCTGCTCATGTTGACAACTGGCCAGTAGTTAACCGTGGGCTTGGGGATGCAAGTTTTGAGATGGCAATAGCTATATGCTAATGAAAAGATGTGAAATTTTCAAGTTTATGTTACTTTTACATCTTTAAGTACCATGTAAAAGTCATCCTAAAGTGCTATAGTGAACTGCATTAAGTCTGCAGTACAGCTTCTCCCACTACGTGACCCACATTTCACAAGCTCAAAAATAGCACTGCACAGTGGAAAGCTGTTGAAAGAAAAACACCTCTTGTTCTCCACATACCATGAGGTGAAGCTGTAATGGCTTTGCAGATCTGCAGCAAGCCACAGCGTTAACACAGTGTCCAATACCAGCACACAAGCCACAGTATTTTATCCACTATTGAAACTACCCAAAATTTCCACTGGGAATCTGAAAACAGCAACAGCTACAGACAGAGGTAGCTCACGGTAGCACAAGAGAAGAATTTACAAGATCTCCAGGGTCTGAACCTCAGAATATTCCAATTTCTAGCTGGTTGCCATTTTCTATCCCATGTCACCTTGTTGAAACAAGCCAACACTGCCAGGCCAGTCCAAGGAGGACAGACTTCCTCAAAATGCATACTGGGAGTTACTGTGTAGAAGCAAAGTCAGAACCTAACAATAACCGTACCTAGAGAGAGATACAATTACATCCAAGTTACAACAGTACGTTTCCTTCAAAGTGAGTCCCAGAATGCCACCTACCCAAGACCACTGAAATGATACACTTAGAAGTTTTTGGGACAGCCCACACCAAACTGGAAACCTGTAGAACTTCCATTTTTTGCAGAAACAAATTTTTTTCTTATTACTCTAGTTAATAGCCATAAAGTCTGTATCAGTGTAACATACTCAGCAGGCACCAAAGTCACAAGGACCTTTTGTTTGTTTTGTCTCATTTGCCAAGAAGTCGGAGCTGACTTCATGAACAGTTTAAGATATTCTAACCTTTACTGTGAGTTTTGCTTTTCAGCTTTACAAGCTCAACAGCGACAAACACTCTTAAACAAGCCACAGCAAGTATTGTTTGTTTTCGTTGCTAATATTAATCACTTATTTGATGATATTGGCAGAATATTCAAATGTGAGGGCATAAGAAAACTTTGCTCTTATTACTTTGTTTTGTCTTTCCACACCTAGGATGTTGTACAAAACAGGAATATTTTCATAGCTAAGCAACAGAGGAGGAAAAGCCCCTACAAATCTCCATGTGGCACTTCACTTTTCTGATTAGCAAGGAAAAACTAAAAGTTACGTTTAGGGCTCTTCAATTCACACTGATGCTTTCATGGTAGACTTTACTCCCCTATATAGTTACTTCGAATTCAGTAGTCTGCTATAATAAATATAAGTAGGAATTTGCATAATTTCAACAGGTACATAGCACATATTTAAAAAAATAGTCTATTAAAAAAAAAAATATCCAAAACCAGTTCTAATTGTTGAGTAACTCTAAGAACTATCACACCGCTTGAAGATACGAACACCTCCCGTGCAAATCGCAACATCGAGTTAATACCACAATGTCTCACAGCAAAGCACTGCAGAATATGTCATACCTGTATGAATTCTGATATGCTCTATGAGCCGTGCTGTTCCTTTGCTGGCGTAGTTGCAGTATCGACACTTCAACTTTCCATCAAATGTCCTTTCAAACCCATCCACTAACATTCCTGAGTTTTCATCCAGTGAAACTTCAACAGAAGGATGGTCCAGACCATTCTGATCACCTTCTGTCCCAGCTGTGAATAATGCAACAGAGATTTCAGTCAACAGTCAGTGGGATACTATGTATTGTGCTGTGAGAATATGTCAAGTACCTTCTGCTTCTCTACCCCCTTGGCCTTTAAATATACACAACTAAAAGAACATACCCTGATTAAAACAAAGGTACGTACACATCCTTTGTGATGTGAAAACGATCAGAAACACTTCCATACCACTGTAGTAGTCTGCAGAATTATCTAGAATGTGAACCATGCAGTCATTCTCAAAAATATAAAATTTGATAGCACTGAAATCAGCTTACCTCCCTGAAGAGTCTCTGCTTCCTTGTCGCCACTAACTGATCCAGAAATCATATTCACATGGTGAGTCTGCTGTGTAAGATATTCCTGAAAATCTTTTACAAAGTCCAAAGGTTCTGGCTTCTTTTCACCCATATTCACCCTTTATGTTTACAACCTCTTGTGCCTAGAAGGAAAAACATTTTCAAGACAAAAACGTCATTGAATTAAAATGCATTCATAAAAACAAGTTTGGGTTTTGGTTCTATTTGTTTGTTTGTTTGGTTTTTAAGTGAAGGATTACTTTTATCATACAGCATGACTCAATGCACAAACTGACAACCACAAGAATTATTTTTTTTTAATTTTCAACTCATTAAAGATCACCAAACATACTACTGGGGAAACCGTTTTCAGCAACAGTAACATAGGGAAATATCCAATTAGATAAAATGATGTAATAATCAAAATCAACTTGCCTTTTTTTTTTTTTTAAACGGATCATACCTGAATTTCAGTCCCCTGCTAAGTAGCAAACATACTCCAAAATGTACTCCCAACACGTCAGATAGAAAGCACAAAGCACAGCTTCTCTACTTTCCCTGGAAGGAGAAAAAAAAGAAATGTAAGTCCATTTTAATTCCCAACCACCCCCGAGTTGTAAGAAAGATACTTGGAAAAAAAATATATATGTGTTTTGAAAGACAGGTTCTAACACTCTACTGCTCTAAGTTTTATTAAAACCATTACACTTCCAGAAAAACTTTTCAAAGACTGCATCCACTCCTTTGTGTATCTCCCTGAGAGACACTTCTATCTCACTGATTTTTTGAATAGTGAACATGTGGCTCCAAAAAATTCGAGTTGAGTAAGTCAGTTATTTTGGGAAACCAACTGAATGTCACTGGTTAGCAAAGATGGAAAGAAGCCTTATAGAAAGCAGTATTTCATAGTTCTCCCAAAATTGTAGTTTCCTATCCTGCATGAAATCCTTAATCCCTTTCATTATTTTGCATTGAAATAATAAAAATATTCACTAGAAGTCAGTGGTCATGCTCTTTTCTGGACAAACCTCTAGAGTCTCATTTTGCAACGAATTTGCAAATTGCAAATTTGCAAAAAAAATTTGTGAAGACAGAACTTAGGATTCAGTTAGAAAGAGGCCAGTGAGTCAGGCACGTTATTATTCCTGAAGATTACAATCAGAAATAATTTATAATGCTATGTTTTCAATAAGAATCTGTTCTCCAGTAGCCACTAAACAAAACATTAGGTGACCTACAAAAACTCAAGTCCTGAGTTCAAGACTACTTTTAAACACATTCTCCTGTATTTTCAAAGTTATTTACAAGTGTTAGTTCATTTTTTTGGCATCCAGATGAGTATCTTTGTTCACATCATACCTAAGTGCACTCAGATATTATCATTATTATCACCATTAAGTTACTCCTGAACACATCTTTACATATCAATTTTCCCTACCCTCTTTCAGGTATCACCAGCCTCGTGTAGGCTTAAGTTAATTTGTGTTCCATTTGTTGGTGTCTCCTGCAATAAAACAAAGATATGAGGATGTGAATTATAGATACGAAAGAGAGATATGGGACAATGAAATGTAGAGTACTGACTGGTGCAGCTTTTACCAAATTATAATAAGAAATAACAATTTTAAATTAAACCATTCTAAATATTGAATGGTTCAACATGAAACAATGCTAAATGCCCATATTTTCACAGAAGAATCTGTGTAATTCTGTACAAGACACAAAAACCTATTTGATCCATTACTTTTATAATATCTAATTTTTAAAGAACATTGCACAAAATTTAAAAAATCTGGTTGGGGAAAAGATGTTATTTTAGGGATCAACTGCATAAAACTTCCTTTTTCTACCTCACTGATTTAATTTGAGAACATTCATTGTTCATTTTTTTAAATGTCAATGTAGGTAAATCGCCAAAATGTAACAACTGCTTCAATCCTCTATGCCTGCATGCACAGAAGAACTTTTTGTGATTTTATGTGGTATTTTTCATAGCTATACAACCAGCAGCTCCCTTTTTCAGGGAAGAAGGATACAGATCAGATGCTTGCTATGTCGCTACTGCAAACTAGTAAATGCAGTTTTAATTATTAGAACCTGAGCAGAGCAGCTCGTGTTTCATGCACTCGAACAGGCTGATCACACCAGATGCCCCTCAAGTTCTACTTATACAGAACTGCATTTGTACATGATACAGAACTGCACACGTACTTGCAATACACATACATTTTCTACACAGACAACTACATCTTCTCCAGCTTTATCCACGGATGGGCAGAATATTGGTTACTCATTTTTGACACATGCACAACTGCTGGATTTAACACTAGTTACAGTATTGATATATATATATTTATTGTCTAAGGAACGCCATAGTTTATGCTATAATGAAAGACGTTACACATATTTTGCTTAAAGAATTCAGACACAGTAAAAGCAGAAGTTTAACACACACGGTAAGAACTCATACTGCAGTAATTACAAGAGAATAAAATAACACGACTACGAGCACAGGTATGCATCCCGTTTTAAAAGAATTAAGGAAAAAAGGGGGGGATTTCTCTGCCCGAGCCTCATCTTTTCCAGTGCAAATGACTTAAAATTCATTAAATTAAGGAGGAAGGATCCCAAACTCAACACAAACCCTCATCTTTTCCAGTGCAGACGAGTTAAAATTAACGAAACGAAGGCGGAGGGATCCCCAGCTCAAACCAAGCCCCCCTCCCCGCTCCTCTGAAGGAGTTTCGCGCGTGGGAAGGGCGAGGACTGGCAGCGCTGGCTGTTGCCGGGCCGAGCCCCGCGACCTGTCACCAGCCGCGGAAAACCTCCGGCTGCTCCGCCACCCCCTTCCCACGCCAGACGCTGAACGAACAGCCCCCGCGTTTCCTCCCCCTTTCCCCGACCCACGCCGCCTTCACGGGTGGCTCCCCCCACCCGAGTAGCGGAGAGCCGCCCCTCCCTCACGTCAAGGGGAGGCCCTGGCGGAGACCCCGCGGCCGCCGGGCAGGCGTGTCACGGCCACGGCCACCGCCGCTGCCCCGGGGAAGGGAAGGGTGTGCGGGGCCACGCCGCCGCTACCGCCACGTCCCCTCACGGCGGGGTAGTAGCGGTAAGAGGGCGCTACTCACCGCCGCCACCCCGCGCCGCGCCGCAGCCGCCGCCCGCTGCCGCCGGCGCCGCCATGTTTGTTATGCCTCCCGCCGCCCGGCCCGGCCCACCCCAGCCTCGCGAGACCGCGCCGGTGGCCCTGGCGACGCGGGGGCGGTACGGGCGGGAACATGGCGGCGGCGGGCGGTTGGCTGAGGAGCTGCGGGAAGGTGAAGCGGGGTGCCCGAGGGAGCGGGAGAGGGGTGGGCTCCCCGCTCCCCTCTCCTTCCGGGGGCGCCTGAGGGAGCGGGCGGCTCCGGGGCGCCGGTCTCTGGGGAGGTGCCGGGTCCGCTCGGTCGGTTCCAGTGCAGCTCTGCAGGGGGTGAGGGTGGGTTTGGAAAGCCCTCTTCGCCTTCTGTCGTGCGTGTTTTCGTACGGAGGGGTGGTATTGGGTAACTCCTTTCTAAGAAAAGCTCTTGCAGGTCTTGTGAAACGACTTGTAGTGGGAGCAGCCCGCGGCTGATACGCCTGTGAGAAGGCAGCACAGCTGGAGCAGCAGAGGTGCTCCGATGTCTCCTTAGCCAAATTGACAACAGACTTGTGGTATTGTAGGGGTAGTCAAAAGGCAAAGGAAACAAGCAGAACACCTGGGTTTGTGCCACACGTATGCTTTTTCTGTGCAGAGTGAGAAGACACGCTGACCTGGGACTTTCTCGTGGCAGTTTGTGGGTGTGTGGTGACAACCGAAATAAAGAAAACCAACCCCATAAACGAGGGCGAGCAAGCTTCTTGTGATGGAGCTTCTCAGCTGAGAAATAGGAGCTGTCTGGGAGCCAGTGAGGATGGATACAGGGGTGGAAGTCATCAAGGAAAGTGGAGTGAGCTTAGGAAAATACATTGCTTTGGCCTTTTATTTATTTGTATTTTAATGCTGCTGCCAGGTCCACTAGCATTAAAATCTTGTTTTAGATTGTAAAACAAACAAGAGACCAAAAGAACTGATCTTTAAAGAGTTGAGGTGGAGGTAAGGATTGAGATAAACAGGAAAATCAATGTTATCAGCAACCCAGAAACCAGTTTTCAAATACATGTTTAGTAGGGCAGGCAGTCTGAATCTTGTAGCAGCATAAATCATTACATTACCTAGAGAAAAAGAGGGAAAAAAGCAGGGAAGCAGTATGAAAGCATTTGAGTATGGTGTTTTGGCTTTAAATAACTATCTGAAAGTTAGTAACACTATATGACTGCATGACTTCTGAGAATAAATATGTAAACAATAATGTAGTGACTTGATTTTTTTTTTTAATCTAAATGCCAAAATAAAGTCATTTCTGCACTGTGCTATTACTCGCTCTGGTGTACATGTAGGGGTGTTGCCAATGTAGGTCCCGTCCCTTGGGGCCATCCTAGTGGTTTTATGACTTTCCAAGGTAACCTTGTTAGGAATATTCCTCATGCCCTCTAGTGCCATGTCAACCAGGTATCAAATAAGTGTTTTATCAAACCGTGTCTGCGTACGTATGCTAAGGGCTGACTTTGTTTCTCCTGCCACCGTAGGACGCCTTTCTCTGCCGCTCTCAAGTGGGTTGGTGGCAGTGGAAGAGCCTCCAAGTGAAAACCCTGGGCAAGGGGGAGACCCTGGGTGGTTTCCACTGAGCGGGAGGGAGGCAAAGTGAGCTAAGGGACATTTACCTCAGTGCTAACTTTCTCGAAACCTGTGGCATCACAGCAGGCCTGCCGCAAGGGCTGTAACCTGTAACAAGCACTGAGCTGTTTATGGTGTTTGAAAACCTCTGATTGCTCCCCAGGCTGTTTGCAGGCCACCTCAGCCAATACAGCCCTGGGCACTTGTGCTTGACCTTGCTGAGCTGCTTTTAATCTAGTTTGTCCAGCTTCCAGCTTTCATTAAATCTGTCTGGTTTTTTGTGGTCTACAAAATCTGTACTTGTGGCTTTGGATGGGGCAGAGTCCTGTGCATGCATTTAGTGATATGTTCTCTTGTGTGGTCAGTAATTCTACGTCCAAATGTCACGTGCCATCAAATGAAAGTGCAGGTAATCCCAGAGTACTACCGGTTGTTGTTTCAACAGTACTGGTTTATTGCCTACTAAGCATACTTACTTGCAGCTTTTCAGTCAGGTTTGTATTCTTAAAAAGGCACAGTGCATTTTTCTTGGCAGCTCTTGGTCAGTATTGGTGAAATATTCTCAGTGATCCATCTTTGGTTGTGCCACCATGAAAGAAAAATGCTCTTTTCTTTGTACTTGGAAATGAAGTAGTGGAAGAAGCAGGAATTATGTGTGATTTATAATCCTGTAACTGCTCGGGAAGCATACTGTGTTAAATATATACGCGTGTGTGTGTATACTTAGATTTTTCTTTCTCAGACCTTGCTGAGAATATGGACTTACGCAGGTGGATGTTTAATAGTCTTGCACGTCTGGGTGTTGAGTGACCCTACCATAGCTGGATGTTCTGTGAATAATCCATCCCAGACTGACAGCTTCGAAAACACAGTTGCCTTGGATTTTATCTCTACTCAAGCAACTCATTCTTTGTTTCTCTGTTAAAACCTATGGTGACTCCAGTAACTAAGTCTTCATTTAAAAGTGTTGCAGCTATTGCTGATCATCCAAACTTTGTAATCATGAAGCAGCCCCACTTGCTTTATGTGACATGGGGTGTTGAATGTGAATGAACGCTGAATGTGCACCGCAATATTTATTTTCTGTATCACCACTTTTTGGTTTGTGTCATGCATGACTGGTTGTCCTGAAGTTGGAGTTCCCTTACTGTAATAGACTTATGCATCTTGTCCCTAAGACAAAAGGAGTCCGTGTATGTGTTTTACATCAGTTCTTCAGCCAGGGAGATGACAGGTGTTGAAAGCCAACATGAAAGTGGGTGAATTATTAGAAGGATCAAAGGAATTTTTACTTCCTGACCCCAAAGTTTCTGCCGTTTTTTGAGGAATGCTGCTATCACAGTGGGCGTTGCAAAACTGTCCTGCGTTCTGTGAGCTCAGTAGCAGTCTGGTTACTGCACAGCTGGTCAGTCTGCTCGCTATGGGGTTAAGAGTGGGTGCTGGCAAAAGTGTATGTTGGCAGGCATATGCTCGTATATACGCTGTTGTTATGGCACAGCTGTGTCTCTACTGGGGGTTTCTGTTAGCAGTTGTCTTGGTAAGACATTAACATCTCCACACTTTAGACTGACAGTAAATGTGACAGAAATCTGTAGCAAAGATCTGTAGACATTAGCCACAGAATAAGTTGGGTTTGGGGAGCTATGAGAGCAAAGCCATACTTCTGTCTTGCCTCTTTAGAGATCAGTCAGTCAAACTGTGCTTCTTTTTTGGGTACTGCTTTTCAGGAATACGTTTTGCAGCAGTTTAGGTACTGTTAGCCGGTTACTTTTTGAGACATATTGATTATGCTAACTTTTAAAAAAATCCTAAGAAATTATTCTGTGGTTAGAAAGTATATTAACTTTTAAACCAAATGTATTCCTTTCTAAAGCCTGCTGTTATCTACTTGATGAAGTTTTTATAGTTCTCCAAGGTACAAAACCAATTGCCCGTCACAGTATCTGTGTTCACCCACCTGACAATCACTATGCATAGCTTGCTCCCAGAAGCCATGGCCTGTTCTGTTCATTTTTGTGACTTTTGCCATATAAGCTTAATGCCATTCCCCATACAATAAAATGCTCTGTAATACTTCTGCTCTGTTTGGATAACCAATTCTCGTTGACGTAATTTGAAATTGTTGCATATCATGGACAAATGAGGAGAGGTTAAGCACAGATTACTCAATTTTAGTTCCTTTCTGTACTTTTTCAACAAATCAACCAAATAGGACACATTAATTATTAGTTACATAGTACTATCAACACACTAACTATAGGATTTAAACTAACTATATAGAAATCAACTATACAGAAACATTCAAATGCCAGGGCTTTGTCTATGAAATGCATGCGCATTCTGAAAATCATTAAGTGGTGGATAAGAACTCAGTTTGAATACAAAAATCCACAGTGATGTTAAAAGCTATGCCTTTTCACAGCAAAGTACCAATAATCCAGATGACATGCTGTCAGATTGCTTTAGAAACAAGAGTTGCTTTAGAAAACCAGGGAGAAAGCAAAGTTTGTCATTGAAGTTGACAGGTCTTCTGTAAAGAACATTTGTATGTCTATTTCACATTTACTCTTGTCATATTTGTTAGTGAAGATACTAATTCTATAAAAATATATACTTACTGCTATGAATGTTGCAGCAGACTTGCAAAACCATCTATAAAAACAAATACTGTTAGCAGGGTTTATTTGCTGTAAACACCCAAATTGACTAAAATTAATGTTCATTAATACTTTGTAGAATAACATTGTGTTAGCAGACTTCCAGAAAGAAACTGTTTGGGGTTAAAAGAAGAGTAATTAAAGGATATTTTCATTTAGGGCACCGGGGGGGGTTATAGTTTCTCAAAAACTTTCAAACCAGACATTGAATGTAAGTTATATTTCCTATTCACTTACTGAATAAAAACACTGGGTATTGCTATCTGCATACAACTACAAATTCTATTAACTGTTTGCATATTCCGTATTTATTATTGTCGACAGCTGAAAAGAAATTTGCCAGCATACTTGGCTCCTTGGAGGTCTTCTCCGTGTGTCTTTAGATCCTCCAAATCAGAACTTCTGCCAAATCTTGCCAGTGATGGGGTTGTCTGTGCTCCGCTTCAAACATTCACCGAAGAGGAGACGATGCTGAAAAATATGGGTACCTATTATCTGTGTGGTTAAAATTCAGAAATGTCTAATCAGAAGGGACATTTTAGCTAAAAAATTTTGTTATTTAATTATAGTTGCTGTTTAACTATACTTCATGTTAAAACTGCTTTAGTTCACAAGGGAGGGAACATCATGTTCTTTTTCCATGTTCCCATAGCACAGTTCCACATACTAAAATGCAGTTTATTCTGCATAAATACATATTAACTGCTTAAAACTGTTGCTGTAGCAGAAGTGAAGTTGCCTGGCATTGACTTGTGCCCTTTCTAAAGTGTTTAGTTCAGCTACAGTTAGCTGCTCGAGCTGGTTTTCAGAGATTTCAGGTATACACAGAATGGTGGCAGATGTGACGTGTCTGCCATGCAGCCAGGCCTGCACGAGGAAGACAGTGTTTGAAAAGGAATCCTCAGAGCAAACGTGAAAGAGAGAGGACCTGCACATCTGGGAAAGAGCTTATAAAAGGCTCCAGTTAAACAGGAACCATCTTATTTGTAGGACTTTGTCCACTCAAAATATCATGTGTTAAAGCCTGAGACCATCTTCCCAAACTGCAGCTTTAATTTATAAAGAAATAAGATACAACTAACAAAACAAGGGGTGTATTTGAAATATTTAAATACTGTAATTTAATTTTCTATAATGTTTTTGGTCAACTAATGTTACATAAATGTTGCTGAGATGCTTTCAAAGTTTCTGAATTTATAGGAAGCATTTGTTTTGGTTTAGAGCGCTGTAGCTGAGTTCAGAAAAATTATAATGGAGCCCTGTGGCACATTACCTTGTTTCACTTGGGCAGCTTTTTGTCCTTTTATTAACTTGCCTGGGAGAGTCAGTGAATACATGCGTAACCTGTCAGAAATCCCGTATTACTGTTACATTGATCTTCAAGTAGGGTGTTAGAATACTTACACTCTTTCTTTCTTCTCTTCATTACAGTGACAAAATTTGCTCAGGAACGAGTTGCACCTTTGGTACAAAAAATGGATGAGAATTCAAAAATGGAAGACTCTGTAATACAGGGATTGTTTGAACAAGGGGTCTGCAGACTTTTACTTAATCTTTTATTCAGGAAGTGACATTTTATGAACCTCTAGCTGTGTGCTTTTCAGATTGTTAGATTAAAAGATTGAGGGTTATAATTCAAATGAACTAATGAATCATTACAAATTTTGGATTTATCAGCAGCAGGGAAACTTTCTCTTTTTGTTTTACTGCATTATCACTCTCCATCTTTTCCTGTAATATTCTTTCCATCTTTCTCACTTCCATACCACATTCTTCATCTTATCTTTAAGTTCCTTATCAATCTCCACCCCCGTTTTTTTTTCAATGGGATAAGCATAATTGCATAGAATGCTACCACCATGGCTCTGATAAGCGTTGCCGAAAAAGGGTGTCAGGAGTCCTCTGTGTCCTTACTGGGCAACCACAAGGACTTGTGTTGCAGATAGCCTGTTGATCATTCCTGGATTTCAATTTTAGCAAGAAAGCTATCAAACCTAAAGCTTGTCTGTATTTAGGATGTCATTTTATACAACAGTAACTCACAATATTAGACTTCTGTTGAGATTGCAATTGTTCCGGAAAATGTAAACAAATTAGGGTGATGACTGGCCCATATACTGCACGTGTTAGTTATTTCTTGTATGAATTGAATATCAACCTCTGTGAAGAATTGTTAGTTTGTTAAGGGTATTGAAGGAACACAGGTCTTTGGGGAAGGATCTGGAAATAGTTACATTCTGTGGTTTCTATTTTAATCAATTAAGTATCAGCTTGGACTAACAGGTTGTTGACAAGAACTAACAGATTGATATATTTGTATCTTTCACATTTCAGCTGATGAGTATTGAGCTTGGGGAAGAATATGGAGGAACTGGAGCTTCATTTTTTTCAATCATATTGGTGGTAGAAGAATTGGCCAAAGTTGATCCAGCTGTAGCTCTTCTGTGTGAACTCCAAAATACACTGACAAATAAGTTGTTTACTACATACGGAACAGAAGAACAAAAGAGAACTTACTTGCCCAGGGTTGCTAAAGACACAGTGAGTCAAAGACTCACTTTACTAAACTATAATATGATTTTTAATAGTTAAGTAATGTTAGTGGGGTGGTTTTGTTCAGTAACAAAATGGGTGACTGCAGCATTGGAAAATACGTGTGAACTTTGAAACACTGGTTAAAGCTGAGATCTGTGGTGATAAGAGATACATCCTGCCATCAGTAGCTGAGAGGTAAAAGTGGAAAGGTGCTTATTAGTTTCATTAAAATTTAATTTACGGTAGAAGAGAGCTTTAATGCAGTTGACTTTGAGAGACGTGTAATTACATAATGTTTCTATTCTTAATCTCCATATCTGAAACTTAGTTACTTTGATGCAATAGCTTAAAAACTTTGAATTTAAGAGACTTGTGCTTGTTTGCAACTATTTTCATTGCAGAATTTGTTGTATGTTTTGTCTGTATGTTCAGTAAAAAATAAAATTCATTTTTCCCTTCAATTGACAGATAGGCAGTTTCTGTCTTTCGGAGGCTGGATCCGGCAGTGATGCTTTCTCTTTGAAGACTCGGGCTGAAAAGAAAGGAGACTACTATATTATCAATGGCTCAAAGATGTGGATTAGCTCAGCAGAACATGCAGGAGTTTTCTTTGTGATGGCAAATACAGATCCATCCTTAGTAAGTTGCTAAAGAATAGCTGCATTTCAGTGACAGCTGGTTATAGATGAAACTATGGATTTTATATTAATATTCTTTGAACCTTTTCCCAGCTGACAGCAAACCTTTAAAAATATTTCCCAACAAAAATTGAGAATTTGATGACCAATTTAATAAATTCCTCCCACCAGGGAAAATAAAAATGCCAGAATCATAATTGCTTAGATGAAGAACACAGCATGCGTTGGTATTACGCTGGGTAACAGAAGAACAGATAGTCTAAGTCTTTCCAACTGTTCTGACTTAACTGACAAGTTGCTGTTGTTAAAAGGCAAAATAGAGCTTAAGTTACATGCACTGGCAAACTAACAAGCAAAGAATGTTCAGGTAAAAAAATACATGGCTGAATATGCACGTTTCAAGTTTTGTCACCGATTTGGATATAGGTAGTATGTTTAGAAAAGTCAACTTTAAAATGCACTATACCCGTATGGTAGAGTAATAATCAAATACAAAACTAAATTGTTTTTTAAATTCTTCCAGTATCTCTTTCTTAAAAATTTAACTTGCAGATATTTATTTTTAAAATTAAAATTTTAGGTTTTGACTAAATAAGAAGAGGGGTTTATCTTTCATTCTATCCAACAGCTGAACATCATGTAACTTTCTGAATTTTTATTCATTTCTTCACAAGCTGGTGGGTGATTTTAGTACTATATTCAATGAAAATATATTTGATAAGCCATTTTCTATATTTGTTAACTGCCGTGCATTGCCTTATAGTCTGGAATTGTTTCTGTATTAGTGTAACATTTAAAAAACATATAATGCATTGTCCTCTTAAAGTTAGAAATTTGCCTTTAAATATTCAAGAAGGAGATTAAAAGTCAATGCTGCTCAAATATTAAATAACAGTTGACATCAGTACAAATGAGAGAACAGACCAGTGTAGAATTGTGTACTGAAATGTACACTCTGTGCTCGCAGCTCCCATTTGGTGAGACAGGCTGTCAGCGAGGTGAGATTGAAACAGCAACCTTCTCTTCCAGAAGAACCACAGGACTTTTCCTGCCTCTCAGTGTCACCCTCTTGGTGATAGGAGGTGCTGTGGATGTTGGGGACAGGAAGAGATGGAAACACAGCCAGGAACACCTCGCATTTCTGTCTCCTGGACCTTGTAGTATGTCGCATAAGAGACGCTGCTGTGGTTCTGGTGGGGCAAAATGCTGAGGAAGCAAGAATGAGTGGTGGAAAGCAGAGAGAACTGGGAATAAGGATTACACAGAGCGAAAAAGAGAAAGTGACAACTCTCAGGAATCACCTAATATTTCTTCAAGA
Source organism: Phalacrocorax aristotelis (assembly GCF_949628215.1). NCBI lineage: Eukaryota > Metazoa > Chordata > Aves > Suliformes > Phalacrocoracidae > Phalacrocorax > Phalacrocorax aristotelis. The sequence continues at coordinate 18,562,989 of NC_134287.1, forward strand.
CAGTGAAGTGATAGTGAAGGTAGTGAAGTACTATCAAGAGGTGATAGTACTTCAAGAATCTAGTTTAAGTCTTCAAAGATGTGAAGATTGTAAGCCTGTGTGTTGGAGATGCCAGAATTTAGATTGGCTGTACAATCTTATGTCTTGTCACAGGCATTATTTAGCGTCCTGCCCAAATCGTTATCTGAATACCAAATCAACTCTTTGAGCTTTTCGATAGCAACCATCATAATGATTTCAGACTAATTTATTAATTATATTCCTACTGCCTCTCTATAGTGAAGAGACAGCAATATCAACATTCTGCAAACCAGACTCACAGGAGAACGTGCACACCAATTCTGGGTGTTAGATTAGCTCTGTTCTAATACTTACAATTATACTGCACTTTGAATATTCAAGCACAGTTCCCAGTGATGCCAGTGTCATCAGTCAGTGCTCTTACTGTGGACGGCCTTGAAAGGAAGAGTATATACGCAGCCTTCCATGAGAAGAAGAGCTGAAGTAATTGCGCTTAAGTAAAATCTTGCATCCTATAGAATCATCTGACATGGATTTAGAGCCATTATTTGTTTGACCACTTTAGTCTAAAGATAGCCTGTGTCTTCTTGCAGTCCATTGTTTGACTGTGACATATGTTCCAACAGCAAGCAGTGACTTCCTGGAACAGCAATAACTTCCTTTCCCAGTGATTTCCAATACAGACAGGCACTACAGGCCCCTCTGTTTCAGTTACATAATACCAGTCCCCTGTCTTACCAAGAGATCTTTTAAGGTTGTTCTGATTATGTGTTCCACATGGAATATTTTAATAGGAAGGTACCTCAGGCCTTTGTTAAACCATAATTAGCAGACATAGAGGGAACAACTGACTGTGCCAGTGTTTTATTTAGTAATATAGTATTAAGCAGGTGCAAAATTTCACTACTGGAATGAGATACTTAGACCACTATTTGGTGATATTTGTATGAAATAGAGTTCTTGATTCATTTTTAATTCATCCTAGGGATACAGGGGAATTACATGCTTCATAGTAGATCGTGACACAGAGGGACTACATATAGGGAAGAAGGAGGACAAGCTTGGAATCAGGGCATCTTCTACCTGCCCAGTAACATTTGAAAATGTTAAGGTATTGTAAGTTGTTTATCTATTAGAGCATAATTTGTGTATAATCGGAGCTTGATCACATATAAGGGAAGAATGTTAACTAAATTCCCAATATTTTTTTTTCCTTAGACATACTGATTGTTTGGCATATTTTGACTTTTTCCTCCCTATTCTTTCACAGAAGTCTTGAGGGGGGGTGGGTTTCTTGATGCAGTTTTTCTTAGTCATCAGTTTATAATCACATGTATCAGGAAGTGTCCTAATCAGATATTGTAGGAATCAAATGTCTGGTTTATGTTTTATACCTTCACTTATGAGGAACATTAAATAAAGCGTGTACACTGATTCACATGTGAACCATACTAGCAGTTGCAAAGCAGAATAGAAGAGGAATAATTGAGTGGTTTTATTCTTTAGGTTCCTGAGACCAATATCCTGGGGCAGGTTGGACAAGGCTGTAAGTATGCAATTGGAATGCTAAATACTGGCAGAATAGGTATCGCTGCACAGGTGGGTAATTTTGTTTAATGCTGAATACAACCAGTATATAACTTTGAATTTGGATTGACATTTACAAAATATTTAAAGCTAATAAGAATAAACTATTTAGATAATTCTTTATTAAAACCTAAATTGCCACTAGATGTCACTATTCCTGTATCTAAGTTATGGCAAAATACTGAAACAACCATAAATGGCAAAATTCTCCTTCAGTGACATAAGCAATAGATTTAGAAAGCATTACATGGCAGTTAGTTTGTCTTTGGTGGTTAACTTATTGCTTCTGAAATATATCGACATTTTTATCTTTCATTATGCAAATTTATTTTACAAAGAAAACTAGCTTTGGAAAATATAACACACAAATGTGTAATATCAGTGCTTCCGACTGTGATTGTATGGGATTGCCGAATGTGGCCTTATGCTAACTGATGTTTTCCCAACAGTTTACTTTTTAAAGTCAACTTATTTTTAAAGTACATATGACTTTTTTTAATAGCAGAAGTGTCCTAATTCATTGTTGTGTTTGAAAATTGCATTTTATGGCATCTTAGGGGAAAATATTTTATCACCTTGGAGTTTTTTCAATATGTTGTATTTTGCTGTATACCCAGTTTGAATCTCAGATTGCTGCTGATTTCAGTGGAAATCAGGTTCAGCCCTATAATAAAATGACTCATGACAAGTTTTATATTTTTCATTTACTTCTGAAAGTAATTTTTTCTTTGTTTCTACTTTGTTGTGGGGGTAGTTGTGCTGTATAGGGTGTAATATGTCTGTACTTCCATTCTCCCTTATTTTTTGCCCTAGTTTGCAAACAGACCGAAGTAATAGTCGTCATGAAATTTAGACTTTCCACATGGCGGTATACAGTGCTGCTAAATGCTTTTCCATCATTTCTAAAGATTATCTGTGATTAAACTTCATCTGCTATGGCATTTAAAAACTAGGGCTGTGGGCCCCGTTGTTCCCAGAGATATAAATAATGTATCTGTTCTGGCAGTAAAATACATGGTCTGGATTTTACTCTTAATTACTCCAAGTTACACTTATAACCTAATTAAAAGTTAAGGTCAGGTAGTTGTTATATCTTAGTTACTACTTTCTCAGCACTTTCAAATGAAGAGAAACGTACTTGAATGTACAAGAACAGCAGTTGTAAAGCCCTGTAGTATTGAATTTAGTTTTGCAGTAGTAATAGATTTAAAAGATAATTAACATCTTATAAAATGTAATTGTGGCTGTGAAAACAGTTTCAGATAGTTTTAGTGCAAGGTAGCTGCATGTATTATTGCAGGTGCTGAAGTTGATATACTTGGTTCATCTATATGAGTTTACAAAAGAAGGAAACAAATCTGATTGGCAGCAGGCTGTATTACATTCTTATGTCCTCTTCCCACATACTCGTTTTCCTGTGTATTGTGGGTTTTTTTTTCTAGAATCTTAAACGGTTAAGGAGTGCATGTCTGAACCCAGTCAGAGTCATGTTTTTATCTTCTTGGGTTTCATCTTTGATGGTTTGGTCAATGGTTTTTATCTTCATTGGCTTTCAGCTCAATATGTGGGTCTATCCAAAAATACCCATACACTACTGTACATCATTGAAGGTAGTATGACATAAGATGCTTGATGTGGCAGCTGACAGCCACGTTGTAGTATCCTGTCTTGACTTAGAAAAGTTTTATGATATTCCAGTTTTACCATAGACCTTACTTTTCGATAGTTCTTCATGCCATTCATTTCCCTCCTTTTTTTTACCTCTTGTTTGATGCTTCCCCTAATCTAATTTCCTATCTTTGTTTTTCCTAGGAAAGAAACTAAGTAGAAAGAATGGGTTCAGATGGATGGTAGTTATATAATGAAACCAACTGATCTCATTTACTAATTGATATATATATTCCAAGATATATGAAAGGCAGAGTCCGTCCTTTACTATCTTGTTTGGAATGGAATACACTACTCAAAACTTGGTAGTTAAAAAAATGTGAAACTAGTTTACTTTCCAGATTTCATGTTTCTTAGGTTAATGAATCAGACACTAGGTTAGATAAGAGTTACTTCTTTAAAAAAGGTCATGTATAGTTTTCCCAGATGTTATCCTCCAAGATATCCTCCAAAACTGTGTTTTGCTGTCTTTGCTGCTCAGGGACAAGAGTGTGTGAAAAGACAATGGGTCTTCTAAAATCATTCCGATGAGTTGGGTTTTTTTGTGGAAAATGCTGTAACAAATGTTGTCTCTCCTCCCGTTATGCTAATTTTCTAACTTGTGAAATAAACTGCTGATTCTGATAGTCTAGTGTCTTCTATAAAATGAGAACTTATTTTTATTATGAAAATAGCTTTGAATAATCATTCAAATTATTTTTCCTTTAATAGTGTAATGTAGGTCTCTGGACCTTTAGTTTACAGTAATTTTCCCATGTAACTAAGAATTTTTCCAGGAACACTTAATATTTGTGCAAACACATTTGACCCATAACTTTTGTTCAAATATTAGTGATAGTGTTTTCACAAATATTTTGCCTTTACTAAGAAAGTTTCTTTCAGGAATGGAATAGTATGGAATAGGCTTATTCCTCAAAAGTTTGGGATTATTTTTTTTCCTAACTCACCTCAACATGTCTTATTTCTTACAGATGTTAGGACTGGCACAGGGGTGTTTTGACCACACGATTCCCTATACAAAGGAGAGAGTCCAGTTTGGGAAAAGCGTATTTGATTTCCAGGTACTTGTTAATGAACACATGGGAAGTTTCCTCGAAGGGAGTAGCAGCTACCACAGTAGATGAAGGCAGTAAAATGAGTAATCTGATTTGCAAAATTGTGCTCCACCTTGTGTCCTGACTCTACCTCTCAATATTTGAGAAGAATTTTTCAGAAGAATTTCAGATGAGCGTTCATCTGCCATGTTAAATATATAAATTCAGTGCTATGTGCCTTTGCAAGGAATGTATTAAAAAAATCTAAAACTTCAAACCATTATTAACATAACCCCTTTTCCTTGATAGTATGTTCACTGCCTTTGAAAATAATGCACATGGAACTCTTTTCTCTTATGATTTTAATATCACAGTACGCTGAATGTGTTCTGGTTTTTATACCCTTTCATGAGGTGTAGGGGAAGGCCTTTTTCTGGAGACACTAGAAATTAGAAAAAGATGATGAAAACTGATTGAATTGTTAGATTTCCTGTGTTATACAAAGACATTTAGTTTTAGTGATAATATCTGTATCTTAAACTGAAAAAGACTCTTTGTTGCAAAAATGATGTATAGTTTAGTAAGGAAGATATATAATTGTAATTACTATAGTAATTTTCTTGTTAAAAGAAACCTGCATCTGGGATGAAGGGAAGGAACATTAGTACTACTCATAATTTATACAAATTTTAGGAAGTACCCGCAGATATCTAGGAAATGATTGGAACTGCGTCTTTTGAATGGGAAATGGAATATATAATTGCTGAATCATTTTGTTATTTTGATCTGCATATGTATTTTTGCAAATTTTAGGGAGCAGTGTTAGTGTGCTAATAAGATGAAAAATTTCATTGTGGTTTAGGAGCAAGTTGCACAACTAAATGTTCATTTTCAATCATCATAATGTAGGTCTCCTTAAACCTATTCTTCTGTAATACCTACCACTTAGAGGTGAGCTCCATCACCTTTTTCCTTCCCTTTGAATCCATTCATCCGTCGCATTCCCTAGACTTTTATGCTGCTCCTAACTCTTGTCTCATGGTTATGGGACATGGGAAGAAGTGGTTGTCACCTTGCTACTTCTCCACTTTATTTAGGAGGTACTTTTTTCAAGTTTTTCTCAGCTAAGCTCACAGCTATGACCTAGCCCTGTCTCCGTGGTGCTGAGGAGAACGTTAAGATTTGGCTGAAATTTTCCGTGATATTCATGGCTGCAAACAGGTTCATGTTGAACCCTCCTGTCCAGCCAGTCAGGCAGGAAGCTCCCCAGTACTCCTGACTCCAAGAAGAGGGAAGGACAAAATGGGAGTGCAGGACTTAGGTGGCCCAAAGATTTTCCAACATCGATGTCACAGATGCAGAGAGGTGCTTTGTTTTAGAGTGTAGGTATGTTCCTTGGTGAAAAGAATGTTTCTTGCTAGAAATTCCGTTTGAGTACTAGATACTGGTTCTGTCTGACTTGTGGCATGCTTATTACAGGGGATGCAACATCAGATAGCTCATGTGGCCACGCAGCTGGAGGCAGCGAGGTTGCTGACCTACAACGCAGCCCGTCTTGCGGAAACAGGAAGGCCATTCATAAAGGAGGCCAGCATGGCCAAATACTACGCTGCTGAGGTATCTTGTGGTTTCTTTATACAGTGATTTACTTCACAATGTTTATTCCATTACTGAATATGTAACTTTAAATTGATGTTTTGCTGTGAGATCTGTGGATGTACTTTTGCCTTGTTTCTCATTCTCAGTCCATGTGTGGAATGTAAAGTAGGCCACCACAGAGTGAACTGCTCATGCCCCTAAATGCAATTTTGAAAAAAAAAAAGCAACATTAAAAGAGAACGTGAAATAGTGTTTTCACTCATCTAGAGAGATTTCATTCTCTCAGAATTCTTTTTTTGTGGCTAGAGTATCTGGCATGGTGAGACTTCATTTGTGACATTTTCAACTCTGCTGGTCACAACTGCGAGTCGTAATATGATTCAAAACTGGATTGTTTCTGCTGCTTTGTAATTGCTGTCTTGCATACCACTGCTAGTCGTCTTCATAGTGCAGCATATGAACTATTGCAGTAACAATCAGAGAATTCTTGACGTCCTCTGGTTTAGAAAAATGTCACTTTGATTCTAAAATAACTTGCATAAAAAAGATGAATACTAAAATATCAGTCCTTCCTCTTCCCACTTGTTCTGGTTACTGCTTTAATTACTGTTTCGTTTTTGCTTTAAATAGCTGCAAAGAATAGAATTTACTACCACCTGCGTGAAGCTGAATCCTGAAATTGTAACGCTGAAACTATTTTTATAGGTTGCAACACTGACAACTAGTAAATGTATTGAATGGATGGGTGGCGTTGGATTCACAAAAAGTTATCCAATAGAAAAGTACTATCGTGACTGCAAGATAGGTGAGTGACAGTTTCTTAACAAGTATTTCTTGTAGCATTAGTAGTATTAAGGTTTGAGGATGAATGACTGGCTATTTTTTAAAGATATTTTTTTTCCTGAGATTGTAATCAACCCTGATTCAAAGGGGCAGATATAGGAAGGTAGAACTTCAGGTATAAATACCCATGTATGTAAGGCTAGTTAAAATGTTTGATTAGAGACCAATAAAATACAAACGTGCACATTGTGTCCCATTCTATTTAGAAAATTCCAGTTCAAAAAAAATTGAAAATACTCTCTTTGGCTTTAAGATCTGAATCTATGTAGAGTTTTATTTTCAAGACTCCCTTGTTTACCATTATAATCCTTGGGCATAACAGTTTGACATTTCAGTAATATTACCCTTTGACTTCTAGTGCCGATAGCATTTGTAAATATTTAAATTTTGTTGGCTATTTATGATTGCTTTTCAGGAAAATGTCTTGTCATTATGTTGTACAAGAATAAAGTATTTTAATTGTTGCAGATAATAAAATATGAACATTTATGTAAATAATTCGGTTTCTGGAACTTGCTCAGTAGTTTCACTTCGTAATTCTAAATGTTCTAACTGGACTGTTAGAACAAGCTCTTGGTCTCTCTTCATACACTCACTGTGGGTTTGTAGTCTTCTAATTTATTTTCTTCTGGTTTCAGGTACAATATATGAAGGAACTTCCAATATCCAGCTGAGCACCATTGCAAAAAGCTTAGCACAGCAGTACTGAAACCATAAGGACTTCTTGACTGTTAACTGAACTAACCATTCATTGCGAATTACACATTTATTTGTAATTATAAAAATCATAAATAAGAATACATCATCACAGACAAAATCATAAGGAAAACCATGCATTCCCCATTTCAGGACAGTGAGTGTGTAATTCATGTGAAATTGTGAATTGCACATTCAAATCCACATCATGGGTTAAAAGTATTTCTTTCTGCCTGAGACACTTCTAAGCTAACACACTGGCTGAAATGATTTTGCTGCTTTTGGCTATACAGTGTATCTCTACTTTGAGATTTCAAAGTGAACAGAGAAGAAGCCGAATCTTTGGCTTGCCTGGTGTGAAAGGTTCTGTCAAGCCACCTGGGAGAAAGGACTCTGCACATGCAGCAGACCTGTTGCATGGCATAAAGCTGCTGTTTGTTCATGATGCCCTTTATTAGCATGGGGTACAGGGGGGGTATATGGTAAGAGATAGAAGTGATGGTTTCCTCTCTCCCAGGTGGAGCGATGTCTGTGGAGCTGCTGTAATTGGAGTAATTTTTATAGCAGCCCTTACTGTGTTCTTAAGTATATCTTGGTAATTAAGCCCTTCCAGCCCCAATTTGTAGTACTGAAAGGTGGATAATATCTACCTCCCTTTCCGGCCTTCTCAGCTGTTAAGGGTTTTAATCTAAGAGGCTATTTATAGTTCACCTTTCATAAAAGGTTGAGTTGAAATGGGGTTAAAAAAGCTCTAGTAGTTCTGCAAAAAGACAGAGATATAAGGTAGGTAATAGGAATGCTGTGATACTACCTCACAGCAGCCTTTCCACGTTCAGTGCATTTTATGAACTTTAATCCTCAGAGCCTTCCTGGGAGGTAGGGAGGGGATGTTAATTTGCCGCCTAGAAAACTCACGCATGGCAGTTAGTGGTTCTGTGATGAAGTTTTTCTCCTTTTGATAGTGGCAGGGGGCAGGGTGGGAGAGAAGTATTTGCTTTTTTATCCGTCCCTGTTTACTTTTAAATTAGGCATTTTATTTATGGCAGAACTAAGAATCAAGAGACAGAATCTTAATACATGAAAAATCACTATAATTGCTGTAATTGGCAATTTGTTTCAAGTGTTTTTGGGAGGGAAGGATTGGTTTTCTGGTTTTGGCTGCCTTAGACGAATCTCATTCTTAGAGCTTACTAGTCACTGATGATTCACTTCGAGTTGAGCTTATAATGTTACAGGCTGGGACTCCCAAAGTGATTTCCTACAGTCTGAACTTCGATGCCATAGTCCAGGAACAGCCAGAACAGCCTCATCAGCTACTCAATAGTCCTCTCAGAAAAGCAAGTTCAAGCCTTTAAATATTTCACACCTCAGTTCTATATGCTGTATTCTGTACACAATAACTTTTGAAAAAAATGTATGTATTGTATTTGATTCTTGTCTACAAAATTCTGTGGAGGAACATGCGCACAAATTAATTACAACCACTGAGTTTCTTTCATCGTTTTAAAAGGGCACGTACCACTGTGGAGAGCATTAGCTATTCTGGTCGCCGACTCTGGGAAGAGGTAACTCATTTCATCCCTGAAGTCTGGTTCCATTGCTGCACTAACGCAGACGTTGGTTTAGCAGGAAGATGTGCTGTGCTGTTGTCCAGGAGCTGTTAAGAGCTGCCTGTGCTCCCCACCCCCTGTTCAGTTTGGGACAGGCATTTATAGATTGTCATAAATTGTATTTCTACGTTTGGCACTGTGAGCACAGGACTGTTGGTGGTGGCTGGCTGCACCAGTAGGTGTAGAGCTGCAGAGCTGCCCTTGTGAATGCTCTGAGGCTTTCCCTGCTAATGACGGGACTTAAAGCTGCTTTATACACTGTACGTATTTATATTAGTGAGTTTTCCCTGTATATGCCCTTAGTCATCCCAGACAGCCTGGTCTATTGCCCTGGAACAGCATTTTCAGTATCAAATGTTGCATCTGAGCTTCCACAGTTAGAAGAGAAGCCCTGTATTGAGAATGTATTAAAAGTGCCTGAATTTTATATTTGACTCGACACAGTGTTAATCCTGTACATCAGGTGATGGTTCTCTAATAATCTGTCATTTTAAACTGTGTCCTAGATCTTGCAATTTTTATACTGGGAGAGAATGAATACATCTTCTGTCGGGTATCTTTGGTATATTGTGGTTTGTGATAAAGGTCTGAGGCAGGTTTCCACAGAAAAGTTTAACTGCTGCATGGGAAATACTCAAATACAACATTTTATATAATGTTTTCTATGCTGTTGTCTTTTCTTTCATATTTTCTCTTCATGCTATAAAGATTGTCTTAGAAAAGGCTACGTGAAATATAAAGTAATTGTTCACTGGGAGCCCTTCACTATGAAAAGAATTTTCTAATTAACATGTAATTGCATTTCCAGTTGGAAATCTTTTGGTGAGAGACACATTTCAAGTCCTTCCTACCAAGCAAAGCTCGATTTGAAACACAGGCTGGTTTGAAAGCCACCATCTGACTTTCCAGAGCTTGCTTATTGAATACATGAAAGCTGAAGAAACGTTTTTCCTCAACCCCAGGATGTGTTCCCTGTACCACTGTGATAGATCTTCTCCTAAGAGCATTATGCGAAAGTGGCTAACGGCTACCACAAATACTTCATAAATATTTACCTGTTACATTATCACTGTGCAAACTGTTGGGGGGGGCACAAATCAGGTGAGGGCCAACAGGCAGATGAACATGCATTGTATGATTCCCAAAGACTTTTCCCATGATTTGTCATGTTACGTTGTATTGAAATACAGCCATTGCAGAGCGTTTTGCAAGGGGTTGTCTTCTCTGAAGCGTAACTCCTCGGTCTAGGTCCAGGTGAGGAGGCATGGTTAGTAGTCCCACTCTTCTGGATTTGGCTGCCTAGAGCTACGTAGCGTGGTCAGCTGTACACACAGGTGAGAGGAGGCAAGAGGTCTTTCTGAGCCCACGCCAGAGACAGTCAAACAATGCATATGAGTCCAGAGTTCCAGGCTAACAAATAGGAATTAAAATAATTATTTCAGTTAAATATGCCAGTTGTAAGATCAGCCACTATAATTAACAAAGTCGAGCTTAGCAGCGTTGAACGAATTTCTAATTATCTGATACTAGAGATATTATTAAGCTGCTTTGAAATCTTGGCCTTTATTATCCTCTAAAAATATTCTGTTCATGTGCAATAACTCTCTAATACATGAGGGGACTAGAACTAACCGCAGTGTTTCCTAATAGCTTGTTTCATAGATCAGAGCATTCAGATGTTGATTCGTATTGGGATAGTATTGTTCAAAAGAACATGCAATGTACAATATAGCATTTTTTCTGATAAAATACTTGAAAATATAAACCAAAAAGGTGTACAGCCTCAACAGGCAGCAGTAGCTTTTTTATGTATTCTTCTGTCTTTCAAGATAATTTGGATTTACATCTTGCTGAAACTATTTTTCCTGTGTGTATCTTATTAGCTCCTAATACTGGAAGACTGTACCTATAGAGAAATCTCAAGGCGGCTTCACTGAAGATCCTAAAGAAAAAGCACTCCCACCTGACAGAAGGTTGTGTCTCGGTAGCCAAGTAACCAGCACTTTCAGAACTGGGTTTATTTAACATGCAAAATGAGGACTTCTGAAAGTGCAGAAACATAGGTTCACCAAACATTTTGCAGGGATCTCTGAAGAAAGGAAAGTTATTGCAAGCTGTAATGACTCTCTTACAAAAAAAAAAAAATCGAATAGCAACAGCAAAACCTAAAATACAGCAATAAATCCCCAACTTCCATATTGCAAGCTGGTGTTATTTGGGGGTCACCTAACCAGGAAATTAGCATATATGGACTGAAAAGTAAATTCTGCTCTCTAACCAGCCAGACCTGGAGGTCTTGCAGTCCGTTTGAAGTGTTACACAAACCGCTGTCACAATTCATGACAGTTTTAAAAACATCTGTTGTAAATCACCAGATAAGGCAGGGCTGGACTGCTTTGGGTATGTTTAACAGAGGAGAGAAGTCAACATGCTGACATTAGGAGGTCTTAAAATGAGCTTTCCTTCATCTAGCAAAGGCTGGAGGGTCATGGTGGGAAAGCACCCGTCGGTGGGAAGAGCCAGAACAGCATGGTACTGCTTGTTTGGTTTAGGGCCAAATACCGACTGGCAGATCAAGAAATGCCTTCATGTTTGCCATCTATGAGATGACTTTCTTCCCCAGCATAGACAGAAGGAAAGGAAGAGCTGAGCTGCTGTACGATGGGTTCGTGCTGAGTTTGTATCCCCTGCCCCTCTGGGTCCCGTAAGTCTGATTGTTTCGGTTTTGAAAAGTTTCCGTTTCGGAGCCTGCAGAAGGACTCTGCTTGGGTCTCTGCTTCGTAGGAAACAAGACGCTCGGATGCACACATCCAGAGCTGATGTCCTGCTGGTTGAGGGGCTGTTTCCTGCCTTCCGTTATGAACATTCAGCCAAGACTCTTAAACGATGACCCACCCGTCAGATAAACAGAATAATTTTCTGATCACCCTTTCCATCTGGTTAAGTTTGCGGCACGTTTCTTGGATATTTTTGGCCTGAATTATTTTCTAGGACATGCTGCAAGATTTTTCTGTGCAAGATTTTTCTATTTACTAATTTGCATCTAAAGATGCAAATTAAATGCAAATTTTTCAATATAACCAGAGCAGTCATCCAGTTTTAATTTGATACTGTGTTGCTGAGTTTTTCTGCCTTTGTTTAGATGGTACCTAAAGAAATGATAATTACATTTTAGAAAGACACTAGCTTCTCGATATCTTCTTTATCTGTAGGGATACAAAAAGCAGTGAGTGTGAAAGGTTAAAAGTCCCAGAAGTTGCAAACATGATTTATACTAAAAAGTATTAGCTGATATAGCTTTCTTTATGGACTTACTGTATCATGCACCCAACACAGGCTAAAGGACCAGAGGAAGCAAAAAAGCCGACTTTGAAATGATGCTTAGTTACAGGCACACCGTTTTACTTTTTTTTTTTTCATTTTATCTCGTAGAGAAGAGTTTTGTGTCAACTCTGCTAAACTGACCTAAAAATAATTGAGGAATAATTCAGAAATTAAAGTTAAGGTTCTGGAAATGTAGCTGAATACTAAAAAGCTCCATAGAACTGGTTTTGTTAATGGGGCTGTCAAAGATGTAGTTGGTACGGAGGAAATGTGTTTTAGTGCAAAAGCTGGTGCTGTTTGTTTTAGGAAAGAAAACGTTAGACATTCTGTTGCTGAGATGGAGGATGTTTACACACCAAATGCAGCATTTGCTCCAATTGTTCCCATAAGAATTGAGGCAAAGCACTTTTTTCAGCTCAGGCACTTTTTGAACTTTGAAAATGTTTTATGACTCCCTATTATGTACTAGAAGGTGGTTATATGATATGAAGGCTGTATTTACGTTCATAGTCTTGTTTTCCCCATGTTCAGAGAAAAATTCCTTATGTTCCACTGTATGATTTTTATCAAACACAAGCTGTTACGCTGCCGCCTTAAATTCCAGCTTACTTTGGTCTTCTCAATGTCTGTCCAACCAAGCTTTAAAAAAGAAATTAATTTTCTCAGTTTATTTGCAGCAATGTCTACATTCGATTGATATGGCAGGTTGTTTTGATTATTGTTTGAATAATAAAAGCTAGATTCAGCAACCTATTTGTCATAAAATATATCTGACTGCCATGCAGGAATCACAGTTTCCAAGGTCCAAAGTAAGGTGTGGCAGTAGGCCTTCCATTTTATGCTAGAGTATTTCAGCTCTACTGTGCTTTGACTTCAGTGATTCAATTTGCAGAGGTAAACAATTCCCTGGAGGTACTATAGCTTGTCATTATTTAATAATTATTTAACATATGCCTTGTTACCTTTGTGTAAGAAACTGGGCTGCAAGAGAGTTGTGGTTGTCCTCTAATTCCTCATGGGGCTGACACAGCACTGGGTTAAAGCACCCAATGATCTGGTGTTTCAGACTACTGTGATTTCATAGCCAACCTTCTCTATAATGCTGCCTCTATTTAGAAGTGTCAAAAAATATTTTTTTTTTTAATTTGAACTGTAGAAGCCTTCTGGCACTGAATTACATCTATTTCTTGACTGAAACATATCTGCTCTATGCTAACCTCATTAGCCAGGAATGATTTCTAGAAGAGGAAGTGAAGAATAATTAAATCATTCCTAACTGAAGGAAATGCTTCGCAGAACTATGCAAATTCCAATTTGGCCAAGATGCTGTGGTTTCATATTCTATTTCTGGGAAGTGCAGAGGGAGAAACAGTTATTTTTGGAAGTATGGATAGCCAGGTTCTGGCTTTATTTTCCTTTCTTGCCTCGAGATGAGTCCATGCTGGGGCACCCCTGTTCCAGAGGGCACACGGTACCTGCCATCGCCTGCTTCTCGGCACCTGTCCTGCTGCAGGTGCTTGTAAATTAAACTTGCCCCAATTGCTGCAAGTGTCATCTGCTTTGGTTGACACTTGCCGAGATCCTTGAAGTGGGATATTTTGCCTGTGTGCAAAAATAGGGCTCAGCCCCCATCTGAAGTAGTGACTTCTCGGCAGTGGCGGGTTGCCCTGGCTGTCCGCATAGGGCAAAGGTAGGAGGGGATGAACCCCTGCTTCCCCCCACTTCTCAGCCTGCGATTCAGTGCCTGGAAAAAAAGGCAATTTACATTCTGGAGTTAAAAAATTAGATTCCTGTGTTTGCACTCGGAAGGAGTGCCTGGGGGAGCCCGCAGGCTCGGCACAGCCCTCCTGGGGCGCCGGGGCTCACGTCTTTAGATTTTTACATTTTTCTATCTGCAAATCCTACTCTTACAAAGCTTAAGGCAAAAAGAGGGACAAAAAAGAAAACCCTAGCTATTTTTACATGGGAATGTTTGCAAATACATTAGTGATGTGCAATTGAATTATTAACTGGAAAAAATATAATTATGAGTGCTGGAAGAATGGTTTTTCAGTGCTCCACAACTTTTGTCTTTCAAGGAATCAAATTGCTAAAATGAGTTATGCACTCAAGAAATCTGCTTAGAATTAACAACATATGTCCTGGTTTTCCCGCTTTTCCTTTAAAAGTTACATATTATAATAATGAAGTGTAAATACCAAACTTCAGTGATTTGTAAAAGGTACCAGCCTTGCGTCTTTTCTAAACTGGTTGATTTATGTGCTGTTTGCTGTTTTTGAGAACACAAAACAATTAATTTATGTGTGAAAAGAACAGTGAATTAATCCCAGAGAGCCCTGGAGCCTTTAAAGACTTGAATCATATGTTGAGCTCGTTTAAAACTTGCATAAGAAATTAATGTAGAATAAAGCCCTTTAATTTGAAAAGTGCATCTATAGTAGGTGTCCCTAGGATATCTTCTGGATCATTATTCAGAAAGGTTAAGGAGGACTTTATTTTTTTCTTTCTTTCTTTTTTTATATTCAGTACGTATTTTCCAGTTTGCAGCTCAACATGGTGCATTTCAACTTATAAAGAGACAGAGATTTTAAAAAGAAACGGGGAGCTTTTTATTCACCTTCCACTTAATTTCCTTGCTGCCTTGCCAGTCCCAGCTTAATGAATGTAATTGCTACCTTTGATGAAAATACTATTATCAAGATCACACATTACATTGGAAAACAGTTTTTCTTTAAACACAGCTACTGCAGTCTCTAATTATGCATGTAACAAGTGGCTCCCGAACAAAAGAGCATGTTGTCTACAATTGCTAGGAATTGGAGCAAGGCAAATTTGAACAAAGAACAGATTAGATTTCCTCCATGCCCCACAAAGCCCATTCCCCTGATTAATTTCCTGCAAAAACTAAAACAATTCTCTCTTAAAAGAAACTAACCCTCATCCCCAGAATGATCCATATGCCATTTGTGTCAATCTATATGATGATAATGGCTACAGATTTAAATTATTAACTATTAGATGGAGTAAAATAGGAAGGCTCTTTTATAAACTTACCTTTTCATATGTAAATAAGCAGTACAAGGGCTTAAGGAACAAAAAACTGACTTTTCTGTGGAAACTGGGAGCAAGAAAGCACCCAGTAACTGAAAGTCTGAATTGTGCATGTCTAATCCAATTATTTTGTCAGTTTACTCTGTGCTATGTATTCCGCCCAGGCACTGCAGCAGGAGTATCAGGTCTCCTAACGTCGCGTTGGGTTTTCCAAGAATGACAGATTTGAGGGCTGCTTCCCATGTGTGCACCTTGAGGAGAATTATTCTAAGGAGGATTTCATTTAATTCTTAAAACAAACGATTTTGGCAACAGGATTCTATGAGTCAAAATCAGAATTGGAAATACATTTTGCTACTAATCCATGGAAAAGCAGGCAGATGCTGGTAAAATTTTGAATTGGTACTTGGCCGCTGATAAAATACTGAGATATGGATTGAATTGTTTTTTGTATTACTAATATAAGGAATTAGTCATAGCAATGTAGAACACTGTTATTTTTCATTCTTATTTGTATTGATCCAGGATCCCTAGCTGTGGCCCATTGTACAAGATGCACACAAACCCCAGTTATCTGAGTGAAAGCAAAACAAAAATTCTGCTTCAAGGTGTTTACAGGATTGGATGTGGACTAATGTAAACATGTGTCTAGATTATTTTTAAGAAAAATTGGTGAGCAGAAGCAGTGTACTGATGAAAAAGCATCCCTAGCCCTGCACCCTCTCGCTTGCTCCAGTGAAAACACTTTGTTCCTGCCAGTAAAGTCAGATTAGTCACATAAGAACTGGTCCCAAAGTTGGAGCAAACGGCGTGTCTGCTCAGCACTGTTCTCTGCCGGACTGAATCCAAAGCCCCTTTACATGTAATACACACTGCAGTCTTGATTCAGTTAGTCTGGGCTTCAGCGTTTTGGAGGAAGGTGTTTTGAATGGTGTCCTCTTTGAAACCAACCTGGCCAGGCCACAGACGTGATCATCTGTGAAGCCTTCCAGCGGCCAAAGCCTTCAGTGCAGTCAAGAAACAGTGAAGTCTATTCATGGACTCACTGGTGCTGCAAGACTTAGAACTAAATGTATTCTCTCTCATAAGCCTGTCAAAGATATGAGGCGTTGAGGCGTCTGTATAATAACTTTTTAATTACAATAATTTTTTAAATAATAATTTTAAAATACAGTGAACTATTTCTTAATAGGGTTGGTTTATACTCTCGAAATTTGGATTTCTAAGCAAGACACTGCTGAGAAATCTCCCAAGCTTCACAGCTATTACCGGCACTCCAAGTCCCTTTACTTAAAGCAATGGCTCTTCATCCGTGATGTATTTTCATGACTGCATATCTATATGTCAGCTCCACCCCTGCACTGCTCTGTGATGTCTAGTTTAGGTCTCTCTTAGACTGATTAACTCTGGTCTGCAGTGTTATGCTTGAAACAGGCGATGCTTCCTATGCTGGGATGACAATATTATGCAGTGTAAAGCAGGACCATAAGATACAGCAGATGAGAAATGATTCTAAAATTAATGATGTGCAATGACCAATAATAGGTTCCTCACTGTGAAGCTATTTCGCAAGACAGAATGGCAGGGAGGGAAAGGAAAAGAGATATCAATTTTCTTTTTCAAATTAACATTAAATTTTGAGGATTTTTCTGAGTATCCTCAGCCCTTCCTCTTCCTTGGGACTCATCCTGCAGGGTCCTTCAGTCTCTTGTTCTCGTATCGCTAGGGAGTGAAGGCCATGTGGAAATGACCAGGAACAAGTTGTGAGTGCTTCCAGTAAGGGCAGACTTTGCCAGTGCTGGGGAATTCAGCGCTGTTGGAGCTGCACTGCAGCAAACTTGCACACACAGGTGGAAGCTACCTCCTGCAGCCCTGCATGGTTTCTCACACTTCTCTTTGCAGCTATGAACTCAGGAGAACAATTTACAAGCCTGTATGCTTAGAAAACTCAGATTTTACTTGTTTAGAATATCAGCTAAACGTCAAAAAGTGGTGTCAACTGGCCAAGATCAAAGGTTTAAAATAATCTTTAATGATTTTATAAAACCTGCAAGAGTCCCAGTCCTCCAGCCTGTCGTTTCAAAAGCCAGTTTTGCCACATGGGGCCTGTGTCCCACTGGGCGTTGCAGGGCTAGGGCTGCTGAGCTCTGATGTCTCATTCAACATGCGGCAAATCGTACGAAGCTTCTCTCCGAGAAGGAAAGATAATAACAGACATCTCATGTTCGGTGCCAGCGGTGGACAAAGTCAGGTGGCAGAGGTATGTGTATTAGCAGCCTCCTTTTTTTCTGCACAATAGCTTCCAGGGTCTTTGTACCCTCATAAGGTCGGTGCAGAGATCAGGGGGACAATCCTGCCCCTGTTATACCTGTCATTTATCCCTTCTCAGCCATTAAAGGTGCTTTGTTTGCAGACTATCACAGTTCTTCCCAACACACATTACTTGTAGTTAATATAAAATCTTAAAAATGTACCCTGCAGATAAGAAAAGAAAAAAAACCCTCATAATTTGCCATGTGGATAGAATTAATCAAGATGTAATTATGACACCAAATGAAATTACTTAGAACATCATAAAATCCTTGTTCATCTCTGCGTCAGTATCTTTAAGAAACTGAATAAAAGAAAATGTAAGTCCTTTCTGTGGAAATTAAAATAATTTCTGTTTCCAGACAATTTTTCTTGAGTGTTTCACATACCGTGGGTCTTCTGATGACGGGACCACTGCAGAACCTGCATTGCTGGAAAAGAAACCTGCCCCATATTTTTAAAGCTTCTAGCTGCAAATAACAGTGACAAAAGGAAGAGGATTATAATCACCACCCAGGGAATCTAGAGAACAAAACCAATATATTTAGATAATCCATAATTACTCGTGGTATGGTTCCTTGTCTTCCCCAAAACAAGCTGAAAGTGACCTCATGAGCTTGGGGAAACATATTTGTGTACTTTTCTGAAGAAGTGTTAGGCTGTGAGTTTTTCTCCTTTTAGAAAGTAATCCATTGTTCCCTGCAGTGGGTGTTAGGTTCTTGTTTTACTGGAGCACTTAATGCAGCACACTGTAAAAAGGCTGGCTGGAGGAAGACGTGGCAGTTGGGCAGCATGAATATTCATCCCTTCATCACACCACCCCCGCTTAGGTCTCGCATCAGCATTTTCAGAAGTTTAGCACAATTACTAGCGTAACCCCCAGATCCGTAAGTGTTCTTCCAGGTGTGAAGTGGCACCTAATAATGCATTCTTTTAGCGCAGACGTTGTCTGGAATAAGCATTAATTCACAGACACCTTCACAGCCCCTAGTGTGGCAGTTGTGTGGGGATGCAAAAGAGATTTCTCTTGGGGTATGATGCACGTGCTGATTGCTACGGAGGAGCTCAAGCCTTGTAACTGTCAGCATCCGTTATTTTGTACAGGCAGATCAAAGCAGGAACTTGAAAACTCAAGACCCAAAGCCTGCGCATTGTGCTACAGTGACTGGAAAGCAACCAGCCCTATTTCCTGGGTAACCTCTTGTTTCTGTACACAGTCCTCCTCGGTCAAAGGGTAGTGCTGCTCCTTGCCTTTGCACAGGTACGCGTGCTGGCAGGACATCTGTGGTGATCTGTCCTGGTTTTGGCTGGGAAAGGGTTAATTTTCTTCCTATTAGCTGCTATACTGCTGTGTTTTGGATTTAGGATGAGAATAATGTTGATATCACACTGATGTTTGAGTTGTTGCTGAGCAGTGCTTACACTAAGTCAGGGACTTATCAGCTTCTTATACTGCCCTGCCAGCAAGAAGGCTGGAGATGCTCAAGAAGCCAGGAGGGGATACAGCCAGGACAGCTGACCCCAACTGACCCAAGGGGTATTCCATTCCACATGACGTCATGCTGAACAAAACACTGGGGGGGAGTTGGCTGGGGGGCAGGGCTGCTGCTCGGGAACTGGCTGGGCATCGGTCAGCAGGTGGTGAGCAATTGCATTGTGCATCACTTGTTTTGCATACTCTTTTATCATTATTACTATTATTATTATTATTATTTTCCTTTCCTTTTATGTCCTAATAAATTGCCTTTATCTCAACTCACAAGTTCTACCCTTTTTCTGATTATCTCCCCACCACGGGAGAGTGAGCGAATGGCCACATGGTGTTTAGCTGCCTGCCGGGTTAAACCACGACATGATCGCAAACTGGGATCTGTTTTACAGCCAGTGGTGGGGCAGGGTGGGAGGCTCAGGATGTCCCTTCAAGGGAGAGGGACTTGCAAACAGTGGACCAAAGAGGATTGTACAGAAGTGACAAGGAGGAGGCATCTAGCAAGCTTATATCCAGCTCAGCCTCCTTCCCTTCTCCATCAAGTTCTTAAAATAGAGGAGGGGGTAGATCTTGCATCTCCTTTTAAATAATTTCAGTGCGAATAATTTCTTTGCTTTTAGATCATCTCAGTGCAAATGCAAAAGGGGAAGAGTATTCGGTGCAAGAGGCCGCAGAGCTATGGAGATCACTTGCCTCTGCTGGATTGATGGAGCTGAGAACAGGCCAGCTCAGTGCACCTTGGCATCCATGCACCGGTCGTTTATTTCACGCTCTTCTCTATCTAGATGTATGATCCAGAAAGAAGGAAAAAGTAGTTGAGGTTTAAACTCTTATCACTAAAGTGAGTCTCCCTCTACATTAAAAAACTATCCAGACATTGTAACAGGAATGGGTTCAGTTCTTATGTCATAAATTTGTGTGTGTAGAAAAAAGACTTATTGGTGAATTTAGCAGTATTTTTCGTTGAACTGGCAGTTGCTAACCATTACACCAGTATTTATTTGATTCTTAAAGAGCACAAAAGCATGGACTACAAATAAAGAAGATGGAGTAATAGCTTTTGACTGGACCACTAGCTTTAAACTTGAAATGAAGTGTCCAGTTTTGAGTTACTGTGTCCAAATGCCATTTGTACAGTTTGAAAAGTGGGGGCATTTTTCCAGCTTGTCACTGTTAGCTGTAGTTCATTCCAGTGAATAATATCACTGAAGGAGCAGTTGTTCTGCTATAAGTACTTCACTCATGACTGGAATGTATTAAATGTATTAATCTGTGCCTCAGAGTGTAATTTAGGGAAGCCCTACATTTGACACATTCTTGTACATCCTTATTTTATTGCCTTATCCTGCAGGTAACAATGTCTCAAAAGCAAAGAGACTGGATGAAGTTAAAATTACATGTCACCAAATATTATATGCACTTTTTGTTGCTCATTTCGCTGTCAGAATTATGGATTTTCAACAACATTAGTTTAAATATGTTTATGCCTTGATTTACACCTTTGATGTCAAAATAAAATCCCAGGCAGGAATCCAAGGCTTCTCCTGAGCCGGGATATGAGATGAAGCCATGAGGGGAACGTCCCCATCCTCGCAGCTACATCTTTCACAGCAAAACTCTGTTGCAAACAGCACCTAGGCCAACCAAAGATAAAGCGTGAGGGTTGAGTTATCCTGGAGAGGATTTGTCAAACCTGCTTTAAGTCAGCAGAATAAAAATGTATTTTTGCAGCAAGGTTAGACCTTATGTCAACTAAGTGAACTTGTAAAGCATTTATAGCCACCTCGTGACTATTACCTATCATAAATTTGAAACACTCTTAGTTCATAGGTGTGTAACTTTGAGGCACTTCAAGACACTCTTGCCGCCTTCTATTTTCAGTGCAGGATTCATCCATATTGCTGTTGGCAATTAAATAAGGACATGATTAGTAGTAATAAACATAATTTTCTGAACTGTGTTATGAGTTACGCACCCGCAAAATTAAATACATCTATTGCTGCCACCCAAACCAGGTGGAGGTGCCGAAGCCCTGGCTGCTGCAGGCAAACACAGAGGCACTGGCAACGTTGTTGTTACCAGCCCTCGATTCCTGGCAATGAAGGCGGTTTAAGTGTCTGGATTGAAAGTACCGTGCTAGTGACCATGTGCTGAAAACCAACTCACCTCTCATTCCTTCCTATGATGTGGAAAGCACTTAACGACCAGCACATCCTTATTTATGTTTAATCAGAATTCCCCTGGAAGAGCTGAAACCCACAGTGCCAGCGCTGTGCTACGAGCCAGCGATATTTACTCTAAACACACCGGGCTGCTTTTCTTGTATTGGCATCCGTGTCTTCCCTTGTATACGTTTCAAAATAAATATCCTGAGCTACCCACAGCTTTTCCTACGGAGTGGAAAAGCCTTTGCTACGGAGCGAGGCAATTCATAAACGTAGCCAAGTGCCCCCGCTCCACCTGCAGGCATCGTTAGCTGGCAGTGATGGGGATGATAGAGGAGATGGGACCAGTGACTGAACTCCGACCTTATTGATCCAGCCACCTCTACCCAGCTGAGTTGCTGCAGTCCAGTCAGCTGAAAAGGAATTTAAAGGGCAGTCATCTTCCCTGCTCAGCCCTCCTGTCATTAATAACGTTTTCATCCATGACAGTGATAAACACGCAGTACTTGAGGAGAGTTTATTAAGGTCAGTCTATAAATAAAAATTAAAATTTAAAAAAATGGGTTTACACAGATGAACAGATGGATGAATAAAGTGATTGGTAAAACAATAAATATGAAAATAGACAGATGGATGAAGTATCTGGCAGCGATTGTCGAAAAGCCCAATGCCTCAAATGCTGGCAATGTTATACCAGACCCTTCTCCCCTCCCTGATAAAAAACAGATTTAATGAAGCTGCTGCAGAACTTATAGGTTTCGTGGATCTATGGGCTGACTAATATTTTGTCATTTAATGCCTGTTCTCCAGCCTGATAAAAAGGATTGCAGCCATTTCTCTATGTCAGGTGTATAACTGAGTGCTACTAAAATTTAAATGTCTCATCTGTCCTTGGATTTAAATACAGATGGCCTTAAACCTCCAAGTTTTTCTTAATGCAAGATGGTATACAGTACCCTGCCTGACTTCTTTTATCATTCTCAAAGAGACAGAGAATTGTATCTCTAGTGGAATTCAGGCTACCAGCAAGCAAATATTCTTCTTCACTTCCAAAATCTGAATATCATGCAGAAAACTCCAATAACATTTCAGCCCCCATCAGCTGAGGGATGCTGGCAGGTCTTTATGCTTTATAAAACGCAAGTCCACTGGATCCAAACTTTTCTTGGGAATCATTTGATGGCTTGCTCTCATGTGAGTTAAATTATAAATTTAATCCTTGGTCTAGCACTGTTTAATAGTGACAAGAAGCTACCAAAGGAGAAAAGTTCATTGCAATTTCACGTGATTTTTGAAGTCTTTGTTTCTGTGCCATCTCTGTAGGTAGCTGAGCTTGA
Organism: Phalacrocorax aristotelis; assembly: GCF_949628215.1. Lineage (NCBI taxonomy): Eukaryota > Metazoa > Chordata > Aves > Suliformes > Phalacrocoracidae > Phalacrocorax > Phalacrocorax aristotelis. Next base: position 18,585,723 of record NC_134287.1, read on the forward strand.
GCGAGGGGGAGGCATCATTTAGGGAAACTAGTACCATCATTAAGGGTAAACATTTGACTCAGATTAAGACTATAGGCTTTAAGTTTGCAACATCTAAAAGAACCTTAATTGCTGCCTCTGGTTAAGTATTTCAAAACCATTACTTAGATCATTGCGATTATTGATCCTTTATTATGCCTTTGTTCCTTGATGGTCATGCAGACATTAACTTGCATTAAGCAGAGTCACGTGCATGCTGCAAATGAAGATTTTGAAGGTAGGATCTGAACAGCAGCTCAGGGCTCATCCAGCCCCAGCCTGCCATCAATTTCTATTGAAAACGGCTGCCTAAGTGAAATGGATGAGAAGAGAGGGTGCCCAGCACCTTGCAGAAACTACGAGACTCTGCATGATTTGGTCCTTAGGAAGCAATTCAGTCTAATAATGAAGAGGTGATGGGGCACATAACTACTGTTAGTTAAATCCAGGTTTAAATGGAATAAACCAAGAGTATTGCAGGTCCCTAATGAACAATCAAAAAGGTGGTTAGGATTGTGCAGAGCAGCTGTATTACTTAAAAATAAGCAACAGTTAGGGGAATAATGGCTTTCAGCCGGTTATCAAGTAGATCTGAATGGCAGATTGGAGAGGAGGTAAAGATCCTTCTATCAAACGTCCCCATCCAGCCCAGGACTGAGCTGGCCATAACCTGTGACACAGGATCCCGGCACGGTGGCTCTGCACCCCGTGGGCTCACCAGGCCACCAGCATGGCTCCTTCTGCTTAGAGCGAGCAGAAAGCAGCTCGGGGTTCCAGCTGCCCAACCCAGGAGCTGGAGGGTCTCTGCAGACAGCAAGCCTCCAAATTTGCTGCCAGCTAGGGGAGGGCAAGCTCCCTTCCCGGCAGCAGAGAACAAGGTGCAATTCAACCACCCCTGGGGTTTTAAAACATTTTTTAAACAGGAGGTTGCATTGTTTTGATGATGGCATTATGTTCTGCAAAGCTGGAGTTGAGGCTATATGAATTATTGCGGGGGGGGGGGGGAGGGGGGGAGGCAGGGAAGATGCTTTTGAGGCTCTCTATTGCAGCATGTCTTCAGTTCCCTTTAATACTCCTGGAATATTTTAGGAAGACTCCTCCAAAAGTGTGACTGCACCTAAGGACTTCCAGAAGATTTGCTGGGTGCTGCCACTGCCTTGGTGAACCTGGTACAGAATGGGTGAGTGGGACTGAGCAGTGGGAAGGGCACAGTGTGTGTCCGAAGGGAACAAGCCTTTGGTGTTTTTCATTTATTTTTGAAAGTTAGCATAATAATCAAGGTTTCAGACATCAGGAATGTTATCTTGCTGTGCAATGCCCTGGAAAATGCCCTTCTTCAATTTTTGCCTTCCTACTTTGTCACTTAATCTCAACATCTTGTACCCAGATGGGATTGAAGGCAGAAGCTGTGGCTGTGACCTTTTAGGCGTGAGGCTGGTGGTGGCATAAGCTAGGTCTTCCTCTGGAAACGGGACTGGGACCCCACATCCCAGTATCACCTGCATCCTATTATCTGAATAATTCTGATCCTCTGCAATCAGCTCCTGCACCCTCCTCACTGCCTTCCTTTCCCTGCATCTGAGGACAACTGCTAATTGCATTCGGTAACTATTTGCTGCTGACTGTCAGTCACTCCAGTAACTGAGCGTTCTTGGGTGAAAGAAGAAATTCACATGTGTTGCCTCTGAAGGAGTTCCATGAATAACCCCGTGAATGTATGACATGCTCTTGCCTTTACTTCTCACTCGGGCAAAACTCTT
>NC_134287.1:21160000-21232500 GCF_949628215.1 Phalacrocorax aristotelis
TAAAGACAAGCAGAGAAAGAGATGAGTGCTGCTTGTTCCCTTGCCCTCTGGTCATGGCTGCTGATTGCCCCAAATGCTTGTCAGGAAGTTTCTTTAAAACTACCCGTAATAATAAACAAACTTTGTGATCCTAAACCATAGACACTCTATATTTTTTCCATAAATTTCTCTTTGCTATTTCAGCCTCCACACTGTTAATTGTTGCCTTTTAGGGTTTTTTGGTCATCATTTACATCCTGGGCTCGATGTAACATATGAAATTACTCACTTGTCAAAAGCCCTTTATTCAGGAGCCGTGGGAGCAGCTGCCCTGGGTTTTTCTGGAGCAGGGCTGTGTGTGTTTTGTCCTTGCTGGGGCTTCTTGCAGCTCCACCTGGGTGACTGCAGGAGCTGCTCTCGCTTGGCTTTTGCTATCGGCTCGGAGCATCTGGTAAATGGGTGCAAGCGCCCTCCCTTCCATGCGTTTGCCATCGCACCCTCCCTGCAAACGGCTTTTGTTGAGCTGTCAAAATGCATCTTGTCAGGTGCCAGATGCTGGTGTCGGGGCCACGAGGCTACCAGGTGGGGATGAAACACCCCCCACGTGCCTGGGCGCTGCCCTGTCACGGTGGCCCAGGTATGTGGCACCCCTTGGAAGAGTTGAAAGGGAACAAATAATAATGCTGAGCATGATCGGGGGTATTTTTTCCCCTCTCTCTACCCCTGCTGAGAATAGAAAACACTTGTGTTTTCTTGGCAGCTTCTCGCAGTACTTTAAGGACCCGCTCACCTTGTTTTCTCCCCCAAGCAGAACATTGTGTCCTTGGTGTCTGGCTTTCCAAGCAAGGCAGAGAAGACATCCACATATTCCCTACACCATTTTTCTCTTTAGTGGATATTAGCAGATGTGCTTCCAGCAGACTGGCTACGCATAAACAGGCTTTTAGACTGACAGGTTCATGAACCAAGGGCCCCGCTGGCGAGCGTGCTTGTGTACCCTGCTCTCCTCGCCAGCCTCGCCGTGCCCCAGCCCTCCGCACCGCTCCTGCTCTGCACCAAGCACACCGCCGAAGCCGGAGAGCCTCAAAATATCCCTCTCCCAAGGGCTTCTGCTGATTGATTTATTTTTTTACCTCCTTTTTTTTTTTCCCTCCTCTTTGGGCCCACTAACCGATGCCTGTAAGTGCCTGTGCCGCAGCGCTGGTGCTGAGGCTCACTTGCTGCTCCCAGATAAGCACATTAATCCTTTGTCTTGTGCGGCGGGATAAGGCACCAACCCTTACAGCAGCACCACAGCATTTTTCTGAGTTTCTTTTTCAGAGCTTCTCTTGGCCCATTGCCCCTGCTAGCCTGCTCCCTTAATGGATTAGCTGGACTTCAAGGGAAATCCTCCTTTAACAATAGCGAGGAATCGTGTGGTTCTCGGTCTACCTAAAGAGAGGTGCCAATAGTATTTTCCGCTACAAGTGAATCTGCTCAGTCTTTTTGATCCGATTTCTCTCTTCTTGATTTTGATATCTCCACAAAAGCCATTGCAGATGGGAAAGAAAACAAAAAAAACCAAAAAATCCAAAACCTAACCAAGCCACCCTCAGTTTTTTGTTCATTTTTCTTTCTAGGTTTCCCGTCTCTTCCTTCCCCCCACCTCGAGCTGCTGAGGCGGCCTCATGGAAGAGAAACTACATCTCTCTCCTCTTGCTTTGGGCTGTTTTTTATCACTTCTGTGTGCTTCCTGACCCCAGAAAGCAGCCTTAAGCTGCTACATTCCTCCCTCTTCACCATAGCCAGGGACACAGTTCCTCTAGTTTCAGCAGATGTGCCAAAGGTACTCCGTTCTCCCTCGAGCATATCTTCAAATTTTGGCAAATACAAAGCCTTGATATTTTCCAGGAAAATGTTTTTGTGTTGAAAAAGTTGGGCTTTTTGTCCAAAAAGTAATTTATCTGAGCATGAAATGTTGTTTGAAATATCTCAGTTTTGATGAAACTCTTAGAAATCCAGAGGTTTCTTAATTTTTGAAAGGAGCTCTCACTGAGCTCCAGATGTTTTGCCATTGACCAGCAGCTCTGGAAATGGGTAGCCAGGCAGAGAAATTATTATTCGTCTCAGCCTTATCTATACCAGAAGGCATAAGCAGTGACACTGAAAAAATGTCAATTAACCTGTGCTGTTGGTAAACTCAGAGGCTTCTCTTTGCCTGGAAACTTTTTTTTTTTGGGGGGGGGGGGGAAATTTCCATCCGTGTTTGTGTACGCGTCTGTGGATGCCCACATGAGCAAACCCACGTGTATGAAGCTGGAAGTCCTGCTGCCTTTGGTCAGCTTTAGAGGTAACTAAAGCCCAGCTGTGCTACAGAGTCAGGAGAGTACAGCAGGGCTAACACACATAAAAGCAGATGCGAGATCCTTCATGTCTCAGACCAAGCAGCAGGAGTGCTTTAGGTCTTGCAAAAAATACTGAATTGATGTGAAACTCTGTGATGGTGAAAATATGGGGAATTTCTGCCGCCTGGCCTTTGCATCCGTCTTGTATCCTTCTCAAGTCAGCTCATAACCAATTCTTCCCAAGCTTCCAGCTGCTTGGCATTTCTTGTGTAAAATAATTAATGATGATAGGGAATGGAGTTATAAGCTTAGGGATAGTTGTGCCTGGTCTCGGGCCTTTGTATACATGCACCCGTGTACACTCAGTGTTCAGTAGCAGTGTCAAAAGGAAAAAAAGGCAAATGATATGAAGAAATATTTGGAAAGATAAAAAAACACTGTAACTCTAGCACATAAATCTATCATGCGCTTTCATATAGAGAGGATATAGAATATGTACGCCTGCAGTCCTTCCACCTGGGTATAGAAAGAGGCCACAAGGAGGGTCAAGGGTGTAGGGTGGCTTCTGCATGGGGAACGGCGGCACAAGGCAATATAGGCACTAAATCTGGGAGTGTGGGCCAAAAGTTATCAGGGCAGGACTGTTTGTTCCTCAAATCTCTGGGAACTGGGAGCACAGCCGTAGGAAACTACCCCCTGCTCCGGCTTTTGCAGCTCTCCCTCGGCGTTGGCGCTGGGCTGAGGCAGGGACAGGTGCTGAGATGGATGGACCTTTGATCCAGTCCAGGACGGCCGGTCCCACGTGATCCCTTGTGCAATCACGTTTAATTCTGTGTGCTTTGTTTCCAAATAAATGACCAAATGGCAGTAAATAAAAACACAAGAGGGAAAACGGTGTATATCAGGACAGCATTTCAAGTATCAATCTTTTTAGCCCTTAAAAATGCACATGGTGAGGCAGTCTGTCCTGGAACTGCCCATTCCCTGGACTCGGTGCCCCAGAAGATCCCATACGGTTCCTTCACCGTCATGGTAAGCTGGGAAGAAGCTGCTGGTTTGTCCCTGATTTTGGAGCTTGTAGTACATATCAGAAAAGCCTCTGAGGGGCTGACCAGAAAAATCTGCTTCAACTGGCTGGGCCCAAGCATGCAGTCCCCTCTTTGCTGCGAGGGTGGTGTGCCCGAGCCGCGACTGGGGCGGTGGCTCTGCCCTGACAGCCTGAGGTCGCTGGGTTTGGCCTACTTTGTGGGACCATCTGAAAGCTATGGCACAGGGAAACCGGCCAGGGACTGGGTCAGTGGGGTGTTGAGCTTTTGGTGCTCTGTGAAACGCTTTGGGTTCAAAGAGTGGCTGTTTCCCTGGGAAATAGTTTCATCAAAAAGCGCCTGGCGTCCTCTAATTGTGCACCAACGACGAGGTTCAAGGTGAGTTCTTATTTAAATGATGTGAATGTGATTATACTATAATGAGTTGAAATACTGATAACAATTGTTATTCCTTTGCACGTTGTGGCTCAACCCCAAGTCTCTAACTTGCGTCTGACTGTGTCAGGTTATTTCAAAGTGCAGAAGCCTGGACGCAGCACCCATCTGCAGGGTGCACTGGACAGGGTGCATCAAGACAACAGTGTCAAATTGGAAAGATGAGACTCAGGCTGTAGGACTGTGTTGGAAGGTTGCACACATATATATCACAATTACACTTTCCCAAGACTGGAAATGCTGGGTAATTGTCTTTCCCTGCCAGTGTGCTCAGGGCGCTTTACAACAATAAATTTCACTAGGAGTGCTAAAAACCAGAAAACACAATCACATGAAACCTGCTGCTCCAAAAATGCAAACAAATGAAGTGTTCATATAAAAACTGGGGTCAGGGTGCGCAGGATGGTGGAGCCCAGGGTGCTGCTCCAAGGCTGGAGCCCTCGGCAGTGGGTACTGATGGAGTGAGGAGCGATGGCGACCCACACCGCTCCAGACAGCTGCCCATGATGCTTCTGCAAAGCAAGAAAGCTTGGGGCCGAGCATCGATTGAGAGGAAGGACGAGGTTCTCCTTGCAGCCAAGGCAAAATTGTGTGCCAATCAAAAAGATGATAGGCAGGCTGTTGTTGACCTCTAGGGAGTATCAGAGGACAAACATCCTTGAAAGGAAATTCAAAAAACAATCTCCAGGGAAGCCATGCTAGCACTGCTGGAAGTGCTGCAGCACTGGATGTTGTACCACAGTGCCAGGACCTCTGGGCATCCGCACAGACCTCCCGTGGAAAGACATCTATAATTTTCCATCCTTTGTTTAGAGAACACCTTGCTTGCTAAGAAGCCACGTGGGATGACATTTGAGAGGCTTGGTGCCTGGCTCGCTGCAGACTCTCCCCTGGGGCCCGGGGCTAACACAGCTCCAGCCCTGCCGGGGAGAGGCGGGCAGCGGTGCTCCCTCTCCTCTCCTCTCCTCTCCTCTCCTCTCCTCTCCTCTCCTCTCCTCTCCTCTCCTCTCCTCTCCTCTCCTCTCCTCTCCTCTCCTCTCCTCTCCTCTCCTCGCCTCGCCTCGCCTCGCCTCGCCTCGCCTCGCCTCGCCTCGCCTCGCCTCGCCTCGCCTCGCCTCGCCTCGCCTCGCCTCGCCTCGCCTCGCCTCGCCTCGCCTCGCCTCGCCTCTCCTCGCCTCTCCTCGCCTCTCCTCTCCTCTCCTCTCCTCGCCTCGCCTCGCCTCGCCTCGCCTCGCCTCGCCTCGCCTCGCCTCGCCTCGCCTCGCCTCGCCTCGCCTCGCCTCGCCTCGCCTCTCCTCGCCTCTCCTCTCCTCTCCTCTCCTCTCCTCTCCTCTCCTCTCCTCTCCTCTCCTCTCCTCTCCTCTCCTCTCCTCTCCTCTCCTCGCCTCGCCTCGCCTCGCCTCGCCTCGCCTCGCCTCGCCTCGCCTCGCCTCGCCTCGCCTCGCCTCGCCTCTCCTCGCCTCTCCTCGCCTCGCCTCGCCTCTCCTCGCCTCTCCTCTCCTCTCCTCTCCTCGCCTCTCCTCTCCTCTCCTCTCCTCTCCTCTCCTCTCCTCTCCTCTCCTCTCCTCTCCTCTCCTCTCCTCTCCTCTCCTCTCCTCTCCTCTCCTCGCCTCGCCTCGCCTCGCCTCGCCTCGCCTCGCCTCGCCTCGCCTCGCCTCGCCTCGCCTCGCCTCGCCTCTCCTCGCCTCTCCTCTCCTCTCCTCTCCTCTCCTCGCCTCTCCTCTCCTCTCCTCTCCTCTCCTCTCCTCTCCTCTCCTCTCCTCTCCTCTCCTCTCCTCTCCTCTCCTCTCCTCTCCTCTCCTCTCCTCGCCTCGCCTCGCCTCGCCTCGCCTCGCCTCGCCTCGCCTCGCCTCGCCTCGCCTCGCCTCGCCTCGCCTCGCCTCGCCTCGCCTCGCCTCTCCTCGCCTCTCCTCTCCTCTCCTCGCCTCTCCTCTCCTCTCCTCTCCTCTCCTCTCCTCTCCTCTCCTCTCCTCTCCTCTCCTCTCCTCGGGCAGTGGGCAGTGAACGCCGATCCTTCCAGCGGGTGCCTGTTTATGAGGCATGTCCTATAGCAGGGCCTTGATCGCACTGGGGCCTTAATAACAGCAAGATACAAAAACCAGTAAGAATATATTCGAAACTGAGCAAGAGAGGGTGGTTAGATAGTTTGCAATGGCCTTGAGATAGGTGATACTAGCCGGGTTGACTCTATATGGTTCGGAGCCATACATAATTAGAACATACTTTTTGTAACCCTATCTTACAGTAGATTTGATTTTTAGGAAGGAAAATTGTCACTAAATCATTATTATTCATGTGACAAATACTGAAGGGTAAATTTTTTTTAAACACCACCTCTATCAGTCTCTCCCATGTCACCTAACTTTTATGCAATAACACTGTTCCCTTAGAGATACCATATAAAATATCTCTCACTTCCCAATATTATTCATAGAATTCCCATTATAGAACATTGAAAACCCAGATTAGAAGAGTACAAGAATATTTTATGACCAGTTTGAAAATGCTGTTACTGCTGCAATAAATTAAGAAGTTAAATTACTCCCACATTGAGTATTGATATACTGTGTATGGCAGAAAAATTCCTTTGAAATATACTGTACAATACATATAGAGAAACTCCAGCCCCTTTGATGACTGCAGCGTGACTGCCAGCAAAGTGGTTTGTGTGTATATGGGGGTGGGGGATTGGGTTGCCAAGCCTGGTCTTTAAAGCAATGAGTTGAGCAAGGGTAAAATCAGAACAGTAAAATATTACATGGTTAATTGCTAATATTGGGACGTTGCATTTAATGGCCGAGTCTCCGTTCTTCATTCTTCTCACATTCAGTCTTTGTGAACTGCGCCTCTATAGATAGAATATCTCGTGGAGTAGTAGACACAAATTCACATAATATGATTGTTCTTGCATATATCTGTATGGACATTTATTGGTGGCCTTTACCTGACCATGGGAAGACTGTGGGCATGTGATGTGTATATGACTCTCTTATATTAGGGTTGTTTGGGGTTTTTTTTTTTGCTGAACAGTCATTCAAACTCAAAACTTTGACCGCCAAGGGAAAGGCAGAAAAGATTAGAAATGTTGGATCCGGTCTGGCTGATGGGATTCGGTTGCTTTGTACTTTTCAATACAAAGATGTTCAACTAATTAATTAAATCAGCTTTGAAGCCATATTTACATTTGTTTCCATTATTGGAGTGATGTAAAGCCACCAGAACGTGCCAGACAATTTTGATGCAGTTATCTAGGAATTTACGTGCACAAATTGTCTTTTTATTTCTGCTTAGAAAGCTTCAGATATGAAACATTGCAATGGGAACCGCACGTATACAAAGTGGTTGTTACAACTTCAGGTAAGATCTGATCTTTCTTATTTATTTTCATATGTTGTCTGCTGTGCACAAGAAGCAGCACTTTAATAAGCAAAATAATTGGAGGCAGTTGCCTGTTAGACTAAATTGGCAACCAAATCGCCTATTTTGCAAAATGTAACAAAAGAGCCCTCTTACACATTTTGCAAAGAAATCAAAACAGAGCTGCTGCGAAGCAGACAGCGCAAGCAGCTTATCTGGTTTTGCCAAGAACCTGGCAAAGCCAGCAGTTAAGTTTACAATAATAATTGCAGTGTATTTTGCCTATTGCAATATTCTGGCCCAAAAGTGACTGTTTAACTAAGCTGGCCACGGAAATAAGTACCTACAAGTAACGTGATCTATTTATTAACGATTGCTTTTTACGAGTGCGTCCTTCCCGATTTGCCTTGTTATTCCACAAACCGGGGGAACAGGCTTTCTGCAAGAGTCATTTATATAAAACGGAGCAGCAAGGAGTCATTTAAGAACAGTGCAAACAGCAGTGCAGCCTGAGCGTGTGTTTTTAAAGGTTATTCTTGGGGATTTTCTTTCCCAAGGAAAGCAGGGCAATGAAGGGTAGAAGCCGAGTAGCATGTTTTTCCCTAGCTGCGCTGAAAAATTCACTCAAAGATAAGCAGAAGCTTTCTGTAAACCCCAAAGCTTACGCGTGCTTGTCGGACCCTTGACTTTTGCCCTGGAGTTGCTGGTTCTCAGATCAAGCCCAGCCAAGGGCCTCCTCCCACCCCAGCAAAAGAGCAAATGCAGAAGCGGAGCTGATCCGCAGCCCAAGACGACGAGGCTGATGCTGCACTGCCCAAAGTGACTTATCTTCATGTATAATCATGTAGCAAATCATGTATTCATTTGTGTTATTAAATAAAGACTAACAGAGTTGTACACCCAGCAGAGCAGAAGGGATGCACAAAGGATCATGGGTTCCCGGCATTCCCCGCTCCCTCTTGGAAAGCCGCTGACTCACTCCCCGAGCAATCAGCGTTGTGTGCCATTACAAATGGGGTGGTTAATAGGCCTGCATCCATTATCATTAGTGCATCTCAGCACGCAGGTACATGATGGGTCCTGCCAGCGCATTTGCTCCAGCTCACTGAGCCAAGGGCCATGCTCCATTGCAAATGAGGATGAGGAACACCTGCTCCAGGGTTTTTCGACAGACCGGAGTCATCCTTCACATCTCATGCAACACTTGTTCTGTCAGAATGCAATGCTGGCACCGGCCAGAGCGGTGGTGTGCCAGGCGTCCGACTAAAGATTATAGACTTCCCTGTGGTCTTCTGCCGAAGTTCAGCTTTGAATTTTTTCAAAGAAACCTTTTAAAAATTTATCAATTTCATATTAGGCATTCAGTCATTATGTTAAGGGTTTAAAAATAAAGATGAAAAAAAAAAACTTTGCTTCAGAAATTAACTTTTTTTTTTGGCAATTAGAATGGGAGCATAAAATATTTATTGAGTCTGATAATTTTATTCGCAGTGCTGAGTGCTGGCTGTTTTGATATGTTTTCTGAGAGAGATTTTATTTTTGCAAAATAAACCTTGTAATTTTTAATCTTTTTTCCCTGGCCTTCTGCAACTATTCCCAGTGTTTGTGGGATTTTCATTTTAATTGTCTGCACTGGGTGACCCCGAAATTTGATATTAGACACTAACCAAAAGGGCGAAAAATAGGACAAAACATTGCCTTTTCAAGGTGCGTGTCTTTCGGTCCAGATGCCTCTGCTCTGGCTGCCCTCCAGAGCCAGGACAAAGGCTTTCCTCATTCCACTTCAAAAGGCACCACGCTTGCTGCCAGCCCCAGGCTAACTTGTTTTAGGCACTGGAAACCAAAATTAAGGGAGGAAAAATGGTTGCAATTTGAAGAAGCAGCTCTTGAGGTTTGCAAATTGCAGTGAAGGGCACGGTGAAGGTGGCAGCGCTGCAGCCGGTCCTTCTGGTGTCCCTGTCCTGTGTAATAGGGACCTTGCTGTGGTGGCCAGAGCTTCTCAGTTCCCCCTGAAACACAGGCTAGAGGCAGAGGCTGGCACCCTGGGCAGCCCTGTCACCCATCCTGCAGACAGAAGCAGCTGGGGGGCACGTGCTGTCAGGCTCACGCACGTCCCTCCGTCCTGCAGGGTCTCTCCCTCCAGGTCACTCCCCGTGACGCCACCTCATGTCCTCCAGCACCGTTTCCCTGGTGGATGACGCATCACCTTCTTGAAACAAGGCTTGTGCTGGACTGGAACAGGACAGTCACTGCCATACCGGGCACCACTGGCAACGCCGGCGTGCGCTTTCATCTTTGTCTCCCAAGCAAGCAGAAGGAACGGATGCTCCGTTCCCAAAATGCAGGTGAGCGGACTTGACTCTGGACTTGGAAGAAAGAGTTAAATAAGAAATTCCGGTTTGCTTTTCTTGCTTTGCTTTTTTCAAAATAGTGATTCCTGCCCACCTCCCCCGCCCCCCTCTCACCCGCACCCCTACCCCCGCAACCATCCCCCGCCCCCGCAACCGTCCCCCACCCCTGCAACCATCCCTTCCACACTGAGGAGGTTTTTGGTTCTGCTTTCAGAGCCTCCAAGAAAACAACGGCTACTTTATTTCAACAGGAAGCCTCATCTGGCGGAATATAGGTTTCCACAGTGATAAAATTATGCCAGAGTTTATAGGTCTGCTTCTCTGCCAGGAATGTGAATTCCTCAGTTCGATCAGTAAACATTTAAGGTTTGTACCTTGGGATCCAAAGTCTTCTCTCTGCTTTATGATCAGGCACTACCAAAAAATGCTCCCAGGATCCATGTTTTTAGCCATTATGAAGTTTGATGCTCAAATGAAATCTTGGACTCTTCTTCCTCAAGGTTTTTCTCAGTCTATCTCAGGTTTGGGTTCCTTGGTCACTCCCAGCAAAGGGAATCTGTCATTGTGCCTTCTTTTGTGGTTTTTCCTCCCTATTTTTGTCCTCCTCTGTACTCGTATCTCCTTACCAGACCAGTATGAGCTATGGGGATGGTTGAACTAGCTCTTTCCACCAGCTCTTCCCTGGTGGGACTTCAGCTTACACATGTATGGGCTGTGTAGGGGGTGAGTAATTTCCAGACTGACCCATTAGATTAATGTCAATTTAAGAAACTTAGCCGTGGGATCATAACGCTAAACGCTGCCATGCTGGTCCTGCACCAATGCTCCCTTCCAGCTTCTAGATGTGTGTGGAAAAATATCCCTCCCTGGTAGCACCGCCTGTGGTACCTCTGCATAGTCAAAATGGAACAAGAGTCACTTCAACCAGTAGTGAGGAACACTGTCCTCTGCTACGACTGCAACGGGATTGGCATGCTCCACGTGGCAGGCACCAGGGACCCCCCGATGATCTGGAAGAGGAAGGGAGACAAGAAAGCTGCTTCTTTCCTTTAGGGACTCAGTTTCATGCCATACTAACCAGCCCAAGCTCAGATCTGCTCACGCAGCTGTCACGCTTAAGTCGATACCATCTTCCTGATCAAATTTGGTGCTTGGAGTTTGTCACCTCTGCGGCAATAATTCAGATCTTCACTTGATGGAGATCATCTTACTTCCAGGTTTGTAAGTCTAAGATAGTTTATAGGAATATCCTCAAGATATGGAAGATAGAGAAGATGCCTGAACAAAACCAACTGACTAATAGGTCCAAGACTCTGCTGGGGACTTAACCACCACATGCAGGTACCGAAGATCATTTTATGATTTGGTAAAACAAAAATGCTTCAGGAAGCACTATTGTGCGTACTATGGGTTAGACGCCTGTGCTAAATATCTGATACATCTGTGGTTTTTTATATTCTCCGCATTACTAAACAGAAATATTCTTGCTTTCTTCTTTTATCGTCTCAGTACGGAAGAGTTACTTCAGAAGGTGTTTAGGGCTGTGCCACATGGAATGGCCTCGGGCTGCTAACGGGGATGTCCCTGCCTTCCCCAGGGGATCATGGGCTGGTCGCTGGTGATCCGGTGTCACGTGTATACAAAACTTCTGTGGAAGCTTTAGGGAGAGAGATAAAAATCTTTATCTTTTGAGATGTGATTACGGTACTTTTTTGTTCTATAATATAGTTTAGCAAAAACAAAGAGGAAAGAGCAGTCCTACGAGGTCAGAGGGGCCATCCCTCCAGCCCAGCACTCTGTCCTGGGCAGTGACGGGGACTGCAGCAGGTGCTTAGGGAACAGTATGCAGAGAGAACAAATACAGAATGATCTTACGTATTGCCATGAGCGGTTTGGGAAGCAAAATACTTTAAATTACATTTAATAGACATGCATTAACATTTACCCTTTTTCTTGTTTAAGGCATACTTATAGATCTGTGCCTTTTGAAGTATTAGGTTTTGATGGGCTTTTGCTCATGTACTATAAATGACTTTATTCTAATTTTCATCCAGCCACCGAGAGCTTCTCAAAGTTGATGTTGCTGCAACAGTGGAAAAAGAAGTGCTAGAAATGCCAAATCTGCACTAATTCAGGACTGAAGAGCCTGAGGAAAAGCTCAGAGGGGTAACAATAATGCAGAAGAAGCCTGTATGTGGTTGAGGCAGGGTGGATATGAGGATATTTTAATTAGAATTACAAGTACAAAAAAATAGGTTTAGGTTTGGGCTTTTCAAGGAGTAGCTCTAGAACAATGCCTGGAAGACTCCAGTGGAAGCAATCCCTTGGGATCAAACGGGATCTATACACTCCAGTGCATCCGCAAGGTTGGGTTTGAGAGAAGGCACAGGCAGGCAATGAGAGAGAGCCATAATAATAGTCTGGGGACCCTTGAAAATTCTTGGCTTTCATTTGTCCCAAAAGGAATAAACAATATCTTCCCTTTTTCCTCTCCACAGGGAGTGCTGGATACCTGCTGGGACATGTCTATCACGTACCGTATGGGAGAGCTCCAGAACGAGGTGTGGAATATTGTCATTACTGGCTTCATGAAGGCGGCCACGCACCCGCGCTGCCTGGCGAGCTCCTTACGCAGCACCCCGCGACCCGAGGTGCAGGTATCGCCACCAGTTTAAACGGCATCACTATTTGTCTGTGTGCTCAGCTGATGCCTTCTAAATGGCTTTAGGTATAAGGCACTGAGACAAATAAAGAGGAGGCAAACTTAGAAAACATGTTGCCAAAGGTTCAGTATTTCCATATGTGTGTCTTGATGGATTTTACATAAAAGAAGAGGGAGGAGAGATTAAGATATGGAGTATTACTGGCTTGCTTGGTGCAAACGCTGGGAAATACTGCTTTTGAATTTACTGCAGGTCTGAATTATTTTCTTCTGTCTAGATGAAATGCAAGCCGTGAATTAATCTATCAGCTTGTGCCTGATGCTAAGGAATGCAAAGTTAATTTTGTAACATGGACAATGAAAAGTTTATAGATTTTAATAGCATACTTGAACAAATCTTATATAGTTGTAAGTGTAGCCTTGAAGCCTGGGGTATGTTTACATGCTTTGCTGATTATAAGTAGACTTCAGTATGTGTTTGCAAAATCACAGCTCCATCAGTAAGTCAAACAAAGAAACAAACCCCCTACTCATCTTCCATGCACTTCATAGACTGCTGTGTGTATCTGCTAACTAGAGAAACGTCTGAATCTAATTTGGCCGTTCAGAGTTTATGTAATTTCTAACCTCATTTCTTACATTGTGCTGCGGTCTTGACCTGCGATGACCTGTTATTTTATCCCTGCGATGGACTGCCTGCACGCAGACATTGCCCTTTGGGCCAGGGAGCCGTGAGTCTGTGATGTGACAAGTAGGCACCCGACCCAGCTTTGAAACCAAGCCTCTGGAGGTGAAATGCTTGTGCATTAACCCACTTTGCTACCCAGCCTTGTGCTGATACATTTTTAAAGCACTATTTTTTTTTTTTTTAATTGAAAAGAAAAAAATAATTGTATTTTGAAAAAAAACCCAAAACATCACACAATGAACTAGATGGTACTGACAGAACTTAAAATACAAAGAGAAGTTGGCATATGCATATTGCAGCACATTATGGATCGTTGCCAAGCACGTGAAAACTGCCTTGCTGTTTTTGCTGCTGTCTTAAACGTGACGTTTGGGGATCTACATAGCATGCCCTCCTGCTCCACCTTCCAGATGCGCTCTTGGTGAAATTCTGGCTTATTTTGGGCTTGGGCTGTTCAGATGTGTAGGGTTAGGTGGGAGCATCCTGCTGCATTGAGGTGCTGGGAGCTGGGTCCAGCCAGGGCGTTAATACCCCGCTCACAGTGTGAGAGAGCAATATATTCTCATCCCCAAAAAGCCAAAATGAGGTTTCAGCTGAAGGAACACGTTTCATGTGATACTTGGCTGTTTAAACACTAGTTCCTCAGCTATTTTCCTGCACTTTCTCTCTTCCCTCCCCCACAATTAGGTGGTTAAAGGACAGCACACAATATTTAATACTAGATTTCGATGTTCTGCTCAGATTTTCTTTCACCTTTACCTGGACGCCGCGATGCTGAACATGTGGGGGAGACAACGGGCTCAGCCTCCCGTTGGTGCCTCTGCCAGCTCTCCTGGTGCTGCCTCGCTTGTCCCAGGGCTCGCGGGGAGACCTTTCCCCTGTGCCAACGTGGAGCCCTGGCTTTGTGAAGCACGTGAACGGAGACTAGTCTGAGACAAGTAAGCTCTTATTTATACTTGTGGCCTCATCAGGATTTGAACTGAAGTCTCCAGAGATGCCCTCCAGCTTCCTTAAATTTCATTTTTTTATAATGAAGATAATTTTGAGTTTTACAAGCGTAGAAATGTCTAAAACTAATAAACATTTTATACATGTGTCAAAAGATGCTTAAAAAGCAGCCAAACCATGTTTTTTTTAAGAACAGGGGGGATGAAAAAAACCCCCACAACACACTCTTTGTTTGCCAAGTTCCTGCAGCCTGAGCAAATTTTTACAGATGAGTTATAAGCCCCAGACTAAGGGAGCTTTAATGGAAGCGCTGACCCTACCTAAAGCCGAGCAGTACGGGCGTACTGCTGCAATAGCCCCGCAAAATGACCCCTGCATCCCGCTGCCGACCCCGTCCCTCCTTCCAGGGCACGGGAATAATGCCGCGCTTCCTACAGCAGCACTCGGGGGAGTTAAGACATGGGGGGCTTGCGAGAGCGCTCGCCCTTCTTTCTGTTGCGTGCTTGCAGGGAAGGGATTTGGCAGGCGGTCTTGGCAGGCCGGCAGCTCACGAGGAAACAAAAAGAGCGGCTATCAGTGCAAAACGGAGCGGCTTCGGAGGCGGCCGCGGTGGCTGGCGGCCACGCAGCCTCGCTGGACTCCGCTTCAAACGAACAAGGTGCTGGGTTTATCATGAGGCTTAGGAGAAAAGGCTCTTACAGTCATCATCCAAGTGTTATATTTATCTCTGTTTGGAAATCCTCTGCTGCTTATGGATTCTTTGATGTTTTTGGAGAGATGAGCGTGTTTGTACCGACTAGATGGAGGGGTTCGGTTTCCCAATGTTATTTCATCCTAAAAAGATGAATTTGTGGGAGTATATCTGTGTAGAGGCATGCATCTCCTCTGATAGATATAGGTGCGTATGTATGTAAGTATGTAAAGCGAAGCCTTGCCGAGTATACAGCAGCTGGCTTACTTTTATCACCAGCCTTGCCATAAAACATCCAATTTTAATAATCAAATTAGAGCCAAGGAAAACCTGCACAGGTGAGAGGAAATCTGTGAGTATGATCAAAACCACGTTTCTGATTCAGGACAAAATCGCAGGCTACAGGGAGGTACATCTGTAAATTATACAGGAAGCTTTCTTCAACAACTGATTCACCCTGACAGTTTTACTGGAGTATATGAAAATTAGTATTAAAGATGTGATATGTAGGCTTCTTTCCAGGAATTCCAATCTGGTTTCAATAAAATGAAAACACTGATTGGAAGTGAAGTTGCCTTCCGGTTTTGCCTTTGGCTATTATGTGTTCATTCGTGAAATGACTGAATTCCACAACTACTTTTAATATTCACCTTTTGATTTCATCTCCTGTACTGGACACATTGGAATGATTAAAATAGCACTGCCTCCTGAAGCCGGATTCTCTTTAATTTGAAACAGCCTAGGTGCCGAGGAGGGAAAAAAAAAAAAGAAAAAAAAAAAGAAAAAAAAAAGAATGCTCTGTTAAGTCCATCCTTTCTTAGCATCAAGTTGCTTCAATGCCTGTTTAGGGTAGAATACTAATAAAGAAGTGGTTTCTAGATGAAACATCCAGTGCTTTCTGAATAGCTGTGCAGTGAAGACCTAAAGAGTACAGTTTTGTGCTCCCCAACTCTGTCCCTCCAGGTTTCTGCTCCTGATGTTGTCTGCTGGCTGAAATGTTTTGTGCTATGTGCTTCTTCATGCTGTTGTGCTTTGGCAGCTGCGTTGCCACGTACATTAGTGCCACTGCGTGCTCTGCCCCGACGCAGGCAGCTCCTGCAGGGCACTGCTGTTGCAACGAGAGCACCTGTAGAAAATGGGTGTGGAGCAGCGAACGGGGGCCAGCAGATGTAAATCTTTAAGATATCTGAGGTCTCCCAATGCAAACTGTTGCATTTTCGCTTATTGTTCAAAACGGCATTTGGATCCCGAACTTGCGGGAGTTTTTGCATGCCAGATGAGCAGACTAGCTGCTTGCAGAGCATGACTGGTTTTATGTGTTGAGTAGCTCATAAAGAAGTCCAAATTCCCATGTATTTGCTAACACCTTCCAGACTACGCTTGGTGTTTTGAGGCAATATTGTCCTAGAGATGGAAAAAACTGACTTAGCTGGTTTTAGGGAGGCGCTGGCTGGAGCCCAGGCGTCCCTCCCGGGAGCAGCCGTGTAGCAGGGGTCAGCGTGGCATCCAAGGCACCTCGGTGCTGATGGTTAAAGGGCTTGTTGTGAGTTAATGTTAGTTGGTTAAATGAGTTAGCTTCCTCCATTTTTCATACGGGAAAGCTGTGCTGATGAGAGTGACCCACTCGTAGAGCTTCCCTGGGGACTGTTTTTGCTGGAGGGCTTTCTCCGAGAAGACCTCCACCCCTTGCTCCCCGTCACTTCCCTGGCCACCACTTGTCTGTGCATTTCTTTCTCCGCTCTGGCGATGAGGGCATCTTGGGCATCCTCTTTTTGGGGCATTTAAGGGGATGTTTTCTCCTCAGTGCCAGTGGAGGTCCCAACCCTGGGCAACATCGTGCCTGGCCCAAGCTGCTGTGGTCTAAAAGGACATCTATAATAAACAGTAATATTGAAAACTTTAGCACCTCTGTGGAAAAAAGGAAAGCCCAGGGAAGTAATTTCAGCCTCTGTACTCAGTCACCTATCTGGCAACCTCTGCAATGAGTATTCTGGCAACTTATATCAGCGAGGGAGAGTCTGACTTTCTGCAGTTGTCCAAGGCAATCTTTGATTAAATTTTGGATGCTGTTACTTAGGCATCCGCTCCTGATGCGCTTACCATATTTTGCAAAGAGAAGGTCTCTGTGAATTGAAAATTTCTGGTTATGTGCATTCAAGGTCATGCATAAAACAGTGTCTAGGATCATGGAAAGTTGAAGAATTTAATCAAAATACTGCTCTATAGTTTAGCGTGTTTTGTAAGATTAGGAGGGGCACCAATAATGCTGTCAATGCGGAGCTCATTTGAGCACTTTTGAATTATTGAGCTGCAGAGCAAACCTCAGCACAGCCTAAATCGACAGTTTTCAACAGTGCTGTTGGCAACAGAAGTTCCTGACGGTTCCTCTTCTGCACTGGAGAGGAACAAAATTTCAGTAAGCCTGTAGACCAAAAGTAGGGTGTCTTTTGTGGGGGGAAAAGCAGTTGCAGGCTTTGGGATATCAGCCTCTTCAGTACCGTTAAGCGCTGTCAAAAAGAGGTAGAACAGCAACCTTATATCAATTGAGTCGTCTGCCACTCCCAGCCAAAGGAAAAGTCAAAAAATCTCTGTATTTTAAAATGCACTGAAGTCCACCCGGCAGTGTGGAGAATGGGGAGGCTGCAGTA
Organism: Phalacrocorax aristotelis; assembly: GCF_949628215.1. Classification (NCBI taxonomy): domain Eukaryota; kingdom Metazoa; phylum Chordata; class Aves; order Suliformes; family Phalacrocoracidae; genus Phalacrocorax; species Phalacrocorax aristotelis. The sequence continues at coordinate 21,177,130 of NC_134287.1, forward strand.
CCTCTGCCTGGCTTCAGGTGGCTGCTCCACACCACAGGTCCCAACCCCAGCCCCGTGGGACACCTCTGAGGAGCAGTGGGCGAAGGGTCTGCGATGGGAGGGAGGGCTGGAGGGCCCGAGCCATCTCCCCGGGGGTCTCCTCCTAACCCAAGGTCATCAGGAGTGCTAGCGGCCCCGCGTACTCGCAGAGCACGTGGCAGAGGCAGGGGACACCTGCGCGATGCGCTGCGAAGCACGCCTTCCCTTTCAGCGGCTTTTTATGGGGCAGGAGGTGGAATGGGCAAGAACGGTGTTGCCTTAGGTACCAGTAGAAAAAAAAGTAAAATGACACTGCTGTATTTTGCAGAAATACTTTCTTGGATGCAGCCTATAACATTTTTTCACCTTTGTGCCTCCTTAGATGGGGAAGACAACCCTCCAAGCAGGCTGTGGCAGAGTTTCAGTTTGTGGCCTGATGCGCTGACGTTGTGAATGTGGAATTGCTGGATCATCCTGAAAAAATTAAGAGTACAGAGGTACCCAAGGCTCTTTCCCTCCTTTGAAAAGATCTTGTTCTGTAATTAAAGTTAATTTAGAGAATGAATTAAATTTGATGTATATGTTAGTATATATATTAATATTTAATGTGCATATTAAATATATAGATGGCCTTAGCCATGAATATGCTCGTGACCTTAGCCCCAAACATCCTCCCTTTGCCCCAAATGAAACCAAATGTTATTTCTTTTTAGTGATTTAACCTTATAATAATTTCCTAAATTCTAAAGTTAGCGGGGTTTTTTTTTTTTTTCCAACTTCACTGTTCTGGAAACGTTCTTCGTTCCCTTTCACATTTCAGAAAGTAGTTCAATGTCAATTCTCAGAGCTGGGCATCGTGGTTATGTAGCTTTGCCTTACCTTTCGCTTTAGTTCACAACTTTTTGGAGTTGTTCATTATGAACTGAAACTTGTTTATAGGTTAATACACCCGATGCTTTCCAATAAAATGTGTATTTTCTTCCTAAACAATGACGTAAAGCACAGCGACGCCAAGCACAGGGTCTTCCTTAAGGCAAAGGACACGAAGGATGCGTTCGTGGGATAAGGGTTTTCGTTGCTTTCATCGGCTCTTTCACAGCGCTGCCTCAAATTGTCAGTCGCCTGTCGGGTGAAATAAGAAATGCAACCTAAAGAGTGTGGGGCTGGGGAGCGCAGCCTGGGAAGCTGAAGCCGCAGCCATGCTCCGGCGGCTGCTGGAGCGCCGGTACCTGCGCGTCTCTCCATACCCATCGTGTGCTCTCAGACATAAAGCCCTTTTCCTTAACACGCCTTTAAGCGTGCCACTCCCTGTCTTCAGCATCCCCCCCCCCCCCCCAAATCTTTGGTTCATCCCCCACAAACACTGCTAACTACTAACTCATAAAACATATCAGCTGGGTTTATTACTTTTAACCATCTTTCCAATTGTGCTATAAAATAAAGGCAGATGCCATTTTAAGATCTTATTATTATCAAGGGCCAACTCCTCCAGCAGCACCTGCTTAGCGGCAATCTGCTTGTTTATAGTCCCTTTTTTATAGGTGACAGTTTAAGGTGGCTGTTCTCCTGTTACAAAGAGTTCTTTTTAATGTGGCAGAAGTGGCACGCACAGTAGGTGAGCTCCTTCCTTTCATCCAGTGATATTGAGAAGGGGTCGCAGGTTCACCTGTGATTTTTGCTTGACAGCTTCGCCACACACATCAGGCTCTGCCAAATGCTCCACCATTAATTTATGATTTAAAGTAATTAACTTTTGCTGATTAAAGTAATTATTTCAAGTGCATTGCACTCAGGCCCAAATGATGCACACAGCCCCCTCTCCAGTTTGAGCTAGCAGCATGCCAAGTGCTTAAAAGCTGCACCAGGGAGCTCGCAGTGGCTTCTGCCAGTCTAACAGATCTGCCATGTTTATGGCTGACTTGTACTAACTGCTCATTTTAATGCCGAATCCTGGCAGAACATTGACACAGTGTGAAACCTTCATCCGGTAAACAAGACAAGCTTCAAATTGGTGACATCGATGACAGTGAAAACTGTTTAAATGAATCTTGCCTCCAGCCTTCCAGAGGTATTATGTTTTTGAGCACTGCTCCTTCTCCAGATTGGCTGTTAAACAATTTACAGCTTTATCCAGTCTCTGCCTTTAGCATTATGCAGGTGCAAAATTCAGGCGTCTTTGGTGGAATGGAGGTAAAAAAAAACCCCTCCCACCCCCCAAAAACACCCCAGCCCTCACCAAAACCTTTCAAAGCGACTTCAGATGGGAAAAATACAAAAAAAGGAGTTTCCTTTGAAAATAAATCCCCCTTTAAAGTGTACACGTGTCGTGACGCTGCCCGTCATCTCCTAAGTTAACATGTTTTGTGCAGGAGCCAGTCTTGGGGGTTTTTATTGTGCCTTCTCTGCACAGAAGAAGCGCGCACAGCCACCCCCAGCCGCCGCCGAGCACCGCGGCTGCATTGGCGTGGAAAGCTGCCAGCGCCGGGTGCCGTTGCAGCAGCGCGCTTTGTCTTATTGTCTTAACGTTTCCAAAACTTACCTTTAGGGTTTCCCCACCACCCCCCAGCGGGGAAGATATTCCTCGGGAACATCCTCTTGCAAACAGCTGTGGGATTTTTGACTGTTGCCCTCTGAGTGAAAACGAGCAAACTGATATTTAAATCTGTAGGAATAAAAATATCCATTCTGGAAAAAATGTATTCGCAGTACTATAAATACATTTAGCTGAAAAAGATATTTTTCTCTCTCTCTCTCTTTTTTTTTATATATTTTTTATAATCAGTTTTAATTTAGGAAGGAGGAGGGAAGCAGTTTTGATTTGGGGGGGTGGTGTGTTTTTTCCTGCTTTGCTGAAACGACTCTCAGTTTTAAAAAGCTATTCACGTTATCTCTCTCTCCTTTTCCAGCGCAACTGTAAAGAAATCTAATTTCATCTGTAATAAAGCACCTGATGGGCAGTGATCCCTGGCAAACAATATTTCAGCTTAATGCTAAGCGTTGAAAAAACATCATCGAAAAATAAAGATGCCAAGAAAAATCATCTGTGTGTTAGCTTGGCAGTAGTCCTCAGAAATGTGAGGGATAGCTCGACAGCGAGCCTGCTTTGGGTTTTTTTTTTCCCTTTTTTTTCTGTAACGAATGAAGTGTGGTGGGAAGGGGCGAGCGTGGGAGGCAGCGTGCTGCCCACGCGGCGAGGGAGGGCAGGGTGCCGGTGGCCGAGGAAAGCCGCTTGGTTGAGCTCTCTGCTCGCTCTCGTAAGCAAACATTGAGCTCTCTGCCAAATTGGGGCAGTTTTGTGCTGCAAGCGAGCCCAGGCGCTGAGCTAAAAGCACCAAGCTCATGTCTCATGAGCCCCTGTTATAGGGATGATGCGCTGGTGTCCTTACCCCGGTCCTCCCTCCATCCCTGGCCCCTCCCATGCAATGCCTCCTTTAAACACCCTCTGGCTGGCATTTTGCAGAAAATAACAATGCTGCTTTTGAAGAACTCATTGGCAAAGGTATTTTTAAAATGCCTGCCAGAAATTAAGATTGAGACAAATGAGTTTCACTGCTTCTGATTTTTATTTCCAGGTCTCCACATCTTCACATCCAATAACGCCTGGTGTCTCTGAAGTAGGTCTGGAAAATTAATCTAGGAAATATTTTTCTAAGCAAAACACTCTTGGGATTTACTCAGGTCCTGATCCACAGTCCCCGACACGGTCAAGAGCCGGTGAGTGGACTCAGCCTTGGGTATTCCGTGCTCTCAGCAATTGTTCCAAGCTCGGGAGATCCTCTCTCGTGCTTGCTCAAGGAAAGCGATCGCAGTCCTCAAGGTGCTGTTTCAGGGCGGGTAAGTGCAGGATGTAAAACTGCAGAGGTTATGAATGGCTGTGATTGACACAGGAAAGGTTGGCAAAGCTTGGCTCTCACGCTAACGGGAGCGGCGATGCCGCCTGGTGTGTAAATACGAAATACCACGGAAAGCCAGGTGGCGAGAGGTGCCTGGCTGTCGTTAGCGTTGCCGTGAACTGGCTGTCTTTAAATATTTTTAAATATTAATTAAATATCTTGGGGTCTTTAGGTCTTGGGTGGGTGATGAAGTAGTTTTGGGTGAGGCAAGGCAGGGATGCTCCCCCTGGGGAAGAACAACCCGCAGCAGAGCCCCAGCCTTGGTCCTCCCCAGCCTGGGTCCTCCCCTGCCTTGAGCCATGCGACGTGAGATCTGGTCAGACAGAAAGGGTGCAACACAGCGGACGACGGGTACAGATTATCAGAAATCCAGAAATCTAGCACGCAGATGCAATAGGCCTGTTTTAATATAATACCTCTAAAGCATGGAATTATTAAAAGCATAAAAGTCCCATTACTGAATAGCACAATATATTAGCAGTTATAGGTGTTAAATCAAACCAAGGTACATGATACTAATGGGCAAAGCGGCTGTGTTTAAACAGTTGTCTACTTATTAAATCTCTAATTAAGGACATGCAAACCAAGTGGCTAAGATTTTCCACTAAAGATGATAAATTGTGATTACTGGAATGTTTTTAATGTATTACAGAGCAAGCCAATTGTATTAAAAAAAGAAAAGAAGCGATCCAAATTTTTCCCAGCAGCTTTACCTGTAATGATAGCGATACCTCGGCAGGTCACTATAAATTGATTTTCGCTGTGCTGTATTAACCCCCTCACTGCAGTCTGATACCTCGGTTTTGAGTTTCTTTACAGCATCTTTCGGGATTAAAATGCACAGGTCTCAAACAGGCCAGACAAGCTGGAATTGATGCCTCGTGACTTTTTGGCTGGATTGCGTATAATGTTAGCGTAACAATTTCCCTGCTATAGCATACCCCTCAATAGGAGTAAGTGCACTTACTTGACTCAATCAGCCATCTGTGACTCCATCAGCCACAGTGGAAACTAATGGTAATTGCCAATTGTTAACCAGACAATAGCAGATGCTAACTTTAATATCCAACAGTGCTCTTCCGAGCATCTTTTATGTAGACATGGCCTCACTTTAATACGTGTTTTCTTTCCCCAAAATACAGCAACTTAGTGAAGGCTGATTAGCCTAGGGAGCTATGTGACTTGAAGCAATGATCTTTGAGGAATGGCAGCCGATGTTCTGTTTCTGGGCCATAATGTCTATAATGCAAAAATGTAGAAGATTGGATTTAAAATTCTCCTTCAAAATACAGGGGTTTTCCAGTTAAATTTCACAGAGCGCCATGTACTGGATGCTAACACGAGAGTAATGTCTTTCCTGGCAGTGTCCTTGCCTCCTATTAGATAATCAATTAGTCTCAGAACATTAAAAAGCAAAATGCTGCAACAGGATTTTCCACCAAATTCAAAAATATTTACTAAAGGATTTCATTGCTCCTGTTTATTTACATCTAAGCACGAAGGCTGCAGCTACGCCGCATAATGCCATTGTTTTGGCACCAGGACAGCTCTGCACCCTCGGCCCCGGAGGACATCTGGAGTCTTCTGGGTCGCGGTGGTTCCTTTTTGCAGAAATTTGCTTGCCTAAAGTAATGAATGAGCCCATTTTCACTTTGACTGTGGCCTGCAGTCTACGGGAGACATTAGGAGCAATTTGTAGTCAACGTGCAGGTCTGTTCCATCTAAAATATTATCAATGAGCTTGTCAACCCGAGCCTTAACCTTCTTTGTTATTTTCATCTGCTTCTCTCTCAGATGTCTCTCCTCGTACCCATAACCTCTGAAGACTAGCAACAGGATGTCATACACCTGTTTTGCTCAAGGCTGGGACTTGGAGCCCTGCGCGATATTGTGTAGGCATTGGCTCGCTTGCTGCTTTGCTCAACGTATATGTCAGAATGTCAGATGATAGTTGTTGTAGCTGCAGCTGTTGCATGAGCAGAGTGCCAGGGGCACAACTTTCCTGCAGTGAGCTTTAATTTGCTCTCCCCTCCCTGAAGAGCTCCCGTGCTTCACCTTGCTGCTGCTGCTGCAGCTGGAGGAGAGCTCAGCCCACGTGCAGCTGAGGCCGCGGGATGGCAGGCAGGCAGCGAGCCTCAGCAACGGCCGGGGTGAAACTTCATGCGGGCTGAAGGTGCTGCAGACTGCTATTTGCATCTTTGCTCAATGAGGCATTTTACTAATTGTTTGCAGGAAGGTATTGTAAACACTGAGGGATTTATATTTGTGCGAGTCAATCTGTAGTATATTTGGATGCTGTTCCGAGGAGATACTTGTAGCCTAAATAAGCCATAACCTGCCAAGATACTCATGAGAGATCTGACTAGGTTTTTGACTGCTCTCAGAATTAGGTTGACAATCAAAACAGATGTAGAATGAGACTGCAACTGGATTGCCAAAGGCAAAAAAACTCCTGTCAAATTCTTTAAAGGAGCAAGGTGATAGACCACTGTAATCCATGGGAATAGTGGACATCAGTAACTAGACAAGGAGACGCATGTACACCTTCAGATTTGTTCGGGACTGTGGATTTGTTTTACAAATTAGGTAGCAAGGGCATTGGAAAAAATGCTCTAAAATACGCAGTCAGTGAAACTTTAAACAGACACAGCATTACTGCACGAATATTACAAGATGTTCCTCGAGTTGTGATTTTTTTAAAAAAATACAGGCTCTTGCAGAATTGCTGCATTTCCGAGTGATGTAGCACAGATCATCTGTAATTTGAAAGAAGAAAGCAGTAGAGAGTTTGATTAAAAAGTAACATAATTCTGTATTACTGGATGTTGCTTTGGTTGCATCTATTATTCAAGTAGACATGAGGCATTTTGTCTTTCATTTGAAATGTTAGCTAAATCAAGGTTAAATACATAAAACGGGGCTTCATCTTTAATAAGGAGGACAGATGCAGTGGCCTAGTGTGTACATCTGTATCTTGTCTGAGAGTGGCAACTCATAATTCTTGCAACTAGGTTTTTGTAACAGACAGAAAAGGAAAGGTTTTTGTGGGACGAAGCACAAGCGTGAAAGACACTGGTGGGAGAAAAAAATGACAACTGGATTACAGCTGCCTGCTGGGCAAATCGCTGGCTGAAAGGACATCTCTGGATGTGCAGATGCATCAGCATCTACGATCACTGTATGGTAGGTCTTCATGGTGTTTCGGGATAAGGATGATTGGCAAATATTTAATGAAACCTTTTCTTGGGGAAAATGCTGATTCATCCAGAAAGGAACCATTCACAGGCAAGCGTTTGTTTCAATGAATATCCCAATTTGAAAAACAGTAGAAGAACAAGTCATAAAAAATTTCAAGAATGTTTTACTAATTAATTAAAAAAAAAATTACCTTTGCTTTTGGAATGTAGTTTGTAGGTGTTTTTTAAACAGACAGACGTTTCAGAATTATAGAGCTTGAATAATATTTTAACCTCAGAAAGTTTTATTAAGGATTTTTGCTGTGCAGAAGGCTGCTTGCCTTATCTTATGTCTTGAACAGCTGCACAGAGGTCAGAATTGTAAAAGAATGATGTTCCTGTCCCCCCAGACCAACCCTCTTAATACTGCCGCCCTCCCAAACCCTTCTCTAAAGAGATTCAAAACACGCCTCAGATGGGCTGTCTCTGCGTGGGACGGGCACAGCAGGTAGCACTCGCCTGCCCCGCAGCTCCGGGGAGGGGGGGTCCTGCAAGGGCTTGGCGTGGTCGGGAACCAGCGCTGCGTTGCCTTCATCGGATTGCTGTCTAACGCACGCAAGCCAAAGTGTCTGGGAACGTGCCTGCCGCGAAGCTGGGCTGCTAGCCTGCGCCTAGCAAGTTGGCTTGATGGTCACTTGGCACACGTGGCCCATGGCACAGAATTCAATAGCGCTGCGCAGTTGAGCATTAGAAGACCTGGTCCCTGCTGGCAAAATCACTCTCCCTGCTCCATCTATGAAGATGGATTGGTCCAAGTGGAGCATCAGGTCTTTAAGCCCCAAAATAAGCTGGAAATACGAGCCTAGGCCTCTCTGATGTCCTGGCCAAGTCCTCCCCTGTTGGGCAGGACGTGCTTGGTCCCGTAGGGACCTCAGAGCACCCCAGGGCTTGCAGATCACAGAGGCCTCCAGAACAAAACGTCCTTGACATTTCTCTCGGCTTGGCTCCCCTTTCTCTTCTTTCCAGGAGGTTGCTCTCCCTATATTAATACTTCTATAATCTTTTTAATTAAAATTAAATCTATTTTTGATACCCCACCACCAGATCCAACACTGTAATCCCATGTGAAGGACAGACTCCCTCCACCGCAGCGTCAGGAAATGTGATTTCTCTCACTGTATTTCCAATCAAGTTAGGCAACGTTTGCTTATATATTTTTTTCATGCTCAGTATTCAGTGCTTTCATATCCTGGTTAGATCTTGATAGGAAAATATAAAAACATGTCAAGAGAGTGGTTCAGTTACAAATGGAGTGCAAAAATTATTTTGGAGAAAGCCCATTTATGTGTGATTTCTAGCCTAATTCTGCAAACCCTGGTGGTTTGGAGAGTTTAGCATCCAGAGGTTTGGGTACTTGCCCAAACTAACCCTAAAATGCAAACGTTTGGAAGCTTGCCTTTCAGTTCAGTGTGTGATATAAATAGCTCTGCTAGGAACAAACAAAGGAGGTATTGCAACGAGCAGCCAAGAGAGACTACACGAAACACTTGATCAGGCCGTGTTTTGGTATCGCAGGCTGCGCTCCATCTTCTGCCTTAGCAACGCTGCAAGTTGGAGACGTGCCACTACTTTCCCCTGATACTGATGCAGTTGTGTCTGGGTGACGCAAGGCGAGGCGTCTTTAGCACCTTTACCTTTCTCAGGTTCTGTGAAGTGAGGGCTCACTAGTCACCCCCTCAAAAAAATAATTTAAAAAATACTCAGTAAAGTCCTTCTCATGGTGGCTTTGGTGGTTCTGCTGTAGAGCTGCAGTCTCAGATGATGGAGTACCGTGATGTTCTTCCAAGGACCAGAGACGAAGGGTGCAGACCTCCCTCGCCCCTGCACTCCCATTAAGGTGAAATGAGATTTCTTGAGAGAAAGCAGAGAGAGTGATGCATTTTCTTCAAGATTTCACAGCTTTTTTTTTTTTTTTTGTCTTAGACTGGTTCTTGGCATTGCCTGAATTCGTAAATACATCTATAGCCGGATACACGTTTAGCCCTGAACAGGGAACAGCCTGGAACAAGTCAACAGTTTGAGAAATTAACAGCCATTGAATATGTGGTCTTGCTATGGTAGCCTTAATACCCATTTTGGGTATTTTGGTATATATTTGCATATAACTTTGGCGATTTTGTTCTTCTAAAAGCCAGATCTTTACATGAGAAAGCAATGTTACGGATGTAAGTTGGAAAAAAAAAAAAAAAGAGCAAACACTAATTTGCAGTCGAAAGGCAGAACTTCCAGGGAAGCCAAGCAAAATCTCATAGCCCCAGTGAAACCGCAGAGCATCCTCATGGTTCAGCTGACATCCAGATATTTATGGGAGGTGTAAGAAGAATCAGGCTGCTTTATCTGCATCACCTTTCTCGTGTTCCCCCTTTCTTGGTGGCTGCTCCTCTTTGATGACAATTTGCTGTAAAATTGCCACTCAGCCAGACCTTTTTTTCTCTCGTGTGCCTTCCCTGACCCCTGCTCTTTCCATTTGGCAGAGCCGAGCAGCCAGAGCCCTAAATCACCCTGCCTGCAGTAGGCTGCAACGCGTTGCCTCTCCCTGGCTTCCAGCTGGCGGCTGCGCTCAACTCCTGTTTTTCTTATTCCTGCAGAGACGGTGCATTCTCACGCTGTCCAAAAGCCAAGGGCCGGGCTACTAACAGAGACCGCTGATGAATGGTGTAAGGGCTCTTCCATAACTCCCTGTTACTAATCAATGAGCATGTTAGACATCTCAGCGGCGCAGCGTTTGAGAATAGCTGTCGATAGTGCTTCCTCGTGCTGCAGGAGAATGGGAAACTGTAATACTGGCATTACATCATTGATGGTAGCTGGTTATTGATGTCATCATTCCTGTCACTCACCTGATATATGCAGCCTGCAGTGACTTACCTCCAATCTATAGAGGTATGGATTTGAAAATAAACATCAATAACTTTAAAATCACCATACAATTGAGATGATGCTAACTCAAAGTGGTGATGAATCTTGCATTTTCTCTTGCCTATTTCTATATTTCACTCTCATAAAGGGTATGCACGGTCAGTTGCCTGTGCCATGTGAGATGTATTAGACAGTCAGATTACAAGGAGGGTCTGAATAACTGGTACCTTATTCTCAAATCGTCTTATGGATGAATCTGTATATCATGGGTGCATAATCATGTCTGTAATCATATGTTCTCTATTTACTGCAATGAAATTCTCATTGCATGTGAACGCCTCAATGAATGCCTCATCGCATCAATCTTAACTATCAGGCAGAACAGCTTTCAGGAGACACTTTTGCCTTGTAATCCTTTATTCTATGCATGCACACCATTTCATCTTAAAACCCAAAACTGGAAAGGTGGACGGTGTCCCTTTTCTTTTCTTAGAGGCTGGCTCCTGGAGGTCTGGCTTCCAGCGAGCGGCGAGCGCAAGCGGCAGCACCTGTGTCCCGGCGCCAGGCAGCTGGCACACTCTCCGCGTGCCACAGCGTGCCATCTGTGCCAGGCGTCACGTGCCAGGTACGTGACTCGGGGGAAGCCAGGAGGAAAAAAGTAAGTTCATACCACGACAGAGGTGCATTTGTTTTCATACAGCCCTACAACGTGCACTAAAATCTGCTGTGGGTTTGGTCTTTTCCTCTCTCTCACCACTCTCTTGCTGAAGCGGTGCTGGTCAGACAAGCCTGATGAATTCATTGCAGTCATTCTGGGCTAATTTAAGCTCGGGATGTGCAGGGGGCGTTAAGCACAGAAGGGATTTTGTTTCTGTAGAGTCTATATGGAATTGTTTGGGGGATTGAAAACATCAGGTATTTTTCCAATACATAAAGAGATTCTTTTGCTATAGAAACTGTATTCCACCAAAGAAAGAGACCATTCACAAATAAAATGTTCCCTTACACTGCATGGAGGAAAGAGCTCTGCAACCCCTGGTAAAAGGAGGAGGACCCCCCCCACACCTCCACCAACCACCGAAAGATGCCAGTCTGCCAGGTCAAAGCCAACAGCAGGGTTTTCTGGTCCAGCCCGGAGTCCTGGGATCTCCTCGTTGCTGCCTGGCTTTGCCATGGCCTGAACTGGTGGCAGAGGACGACGTCTGCTCTTAGAGGTGCGTTGTACGACAGGCTGTGGTCACCTCTTATGGGATGCTGTTACTTCTGCAAGGGTAGACCCTACTGATGGTGAGGAGACACCATCGAGCCTTCGGTCTCCTCTGTGGGTACGTGTCGTCCCCAAGATAACCCTCTTTCTCAGGGACAGAAGCTCTCCGGCACAGTCCAAAGATAGGAAAAATTCACTTTTCTCTCCACTCTTTCCTGTGCCTTTCGTTCAGACACAGCGGGTCGCGGCTGTGTAGCACCAGGAGGATGCTGTGATGCTCTTTCCAGGCCCGTGTGCTGAATGCTATGTCTATAACTCCCCTCGGGGGCGGAGGGAAATGAGCTCCCAACAAATGCTTCTTCGTAGGTGCAATGCACAGAAGTGCATTTTTGGATCATAGTCCAAGTCTGCATCATTTGTGAGCCAGTGAATGTGCCAGGATGGCTCCCTTTTTCTCAGTCCAGCACTTCTCCATTGAGCAGAGACAGAGTTGGGAGCACTGCGCATCAAAGAGAGGGGAATTAATGAATGAGAAAACCTTGACATTTTCACAATTTAGGCATGTTACTTTTATTTAAGTTTTTTTTTTTCATGGAAAGGCTGCAGAACCCTTGGTGAATAGACCTGTTAATGCCTCTTGCTTTTTGTGTTTATATGTGCCAGTTCTAATAATTGTCACGTCGACCTAAGTGAGAAACATCCAGACATGTTTATGGAAGAAGCCGTAGGGCTTTAGTTCAAGTGACTTCTGTTACTCCTGGGTGGGGAAGAGGGAAGGGCAATAAACAACAGAAATTTGTTGCTTTCTCAGCACCAAGATTTATCACGTGTAAAAAATGTAGGACTTTGGAAGCCATTAATTATACATAAGGTCAATAACCAATCTTAATAGAACTTAAAGTGACAAAAGCGATGACATTTAAGAAATAAGCTTCCCCATACTACGAGTCCATGACCATCAGGGAAAGGAAAAAGACTCAAAACATGTTCTGGACATGCAGTAATTGCCATTGCCATTTTCTGATTTCATTAGAGAAAACTGCTTTCCGTCTAAGTATATCAGGAAAGGGAGAAATTCCGGATCATGAAGGTCAAGTCTGTGTCTGGGATAACCTGCCCTGCCACTCGGCAGCAAACAGAGGAATTCTGGGGAAAGGTATGGGAATTTGCTCTTTTATGATATCAGCTGAGTTTCTAAAACATGTAAAAGTCCATGCTGTCTCTGCAGGTTTTTCTTTCCTCACAGATAAATCAAACAGAATCATAGTGGATAGCTAGAAAGATAATAATGTTAATAGTAATAGTAATAGTGGTAGTAGTAACAATTTCACTGCACTGCTGCTGCTTTCCAGAGACTGGAATCTGATCAAATCTGACAATAATTAATGAATCTGAGTTTAGACTTGAATTTTGTGTTAGTAAAATTTATAAGGAATATCTGTACCCTTGAAAATCCAAGATTTAAAAGAAGTTCATTTATTCTGACATGACAATTAATCCCATGCAAGTTGAGAGGGTCTGCTATGAAATCATCATTAATTTATACTCCTGCAGCCCAGTTTATCTCATTTACTTTGGACCTTATTTTTTTTCATGGAAGATCAAAAACAAATTCTTGGCCATTACTCTTGATGGAAACCATTTGAAACGAGCCAAACTAGTGAGAAAAACAAGGCCCACACGTGAATAAGGGTTGCCAGGTTCTGGACATTTTTTCAGCTGCCTAACTGAGGAAATATATTTTGCTCTTTGTTTCGAGGGGTGGGTTGGTTTGTTTGCTTGTTTCCCCAGGAGCGGGGAATTTTTGTCGGTTGTCGCCCTTGTTCCAGTTTGCAAGAGCAAGCGTTGGGGCTGTTAGCAAGTGACATGCCCGTGAATATAAAAGAGCACTACATCTTTGGAGCTGTTTCGTGGTATTCCCCAGCATACTTGTTTGTTATAATTTGAAAGAAGCTATTGAACTGAAAGGAGGGACAAACAGTCTACAGGCGGACAAAGCCAGGGAGAGCCAGGAGCGTCCAAATTTCCATGAAACACTCTTGTTTCAATTCATATTTAAATGGGCTCCTAAGCAGCTGGGCAACCTTTCTGTGGCCGGCCACAGCTGATAGTTTTAGCCAATGAGAAATCACACACAATTTGCTGAGAGCAGATGAAAGGTGTGTGTTTTAGTCTTTTTAATGTAAGAGAATAAACACCGAACCAACACAGTGTGTCAAGATGTTGGGCGGAGTTTAAGCGCAATAGAGCAGATTCTCAGTACTGTGAATTGGCATAATTTTCTTTGAAGTCATTCAAATTATGCTGATTTGCAACAGCCAAAGATCAAGCCAAATATGGTTGTTTCTGTAACTAATTTTGATGCCCTTCTGTTTAATGATTCTTTGAGGGAATTTATTATTTCTTACAAATGTGCCTAGGCAACAATGACTCTATCATCTAATGACTTCATTTTTGAAGGGCCAAATCCTACACCCCTTAGTAATTTACCAATCACGTGGTGGACATGTGGAGAAAGCGAAAGCCTGGGTCAAAACTTCCTTTTACGTACCCCATCCTGATCTCAGGCTACCTTGGTCTTCAGCAGATCCTCGTTGCAAGGGAAAGTAGCCCAAATTCTCCCTAACTTGCATCCTGCATCTGTAACTGAGCCACCTTGGACCACGACGGTGCTTTTGCAGTTCCCTCTCCCCACTACCTGCTCTACTGGAGGTGCCAGAGGTAACGTATGGGCTCTCCACCTCCTAAATAGCCCTTTATCCCAGGGTTGGCTCTTCCAGGGGCTGGGATGGCAGCTTTGAGGACATTTTGTCTAGAACCATCTGGTGCAGAGCAACTCTCATGCAGATTCCTCAGGCTTTAAAAGAAGTTTTTCCATAGTACAAATAGGCATCGGCTATAATTTATCAAGTGGTGTTTCTGCAGGTTGACTGGGAGTTGTTATTGTTTGCTTTGAATATGGCTTAATGCGCTAGGTCCTTTACAGGCATAACTTAATTATTCTTTCCCCTTGAGTCTCTGCACAGTAGCCACATTTGTAAAGAAAAATATCAAGAATTATTAAGAACTTTGAAAAATAGCTTCTCACAGAAGCTGGGTCAGATTAAAAATGAGGTTTTGTTTCATGACATTCTTTGCGCTCTTTCATTGCCGTTTTGTTTTAAGCTTGTGCGCACTATTGGCTAGAGGAAGCAAGCAGGGCTTGGTTGGTTTTCCTTCCCCCTGACTAGATCTTTCTTAAACCTTTTCCTCCCCATTTGAGTTTCTTTCTGCGTCACGTTAGCGGAATTGCATGCATTTATGGGGCAGGAGATTAGGACTTTGCCCTGGTTTTTTGTTCAGCACAGAGGATGGGATGTCTGATTATCAGATGTTCACTCTAAATCTTTTCCTTTTCTACTGAGGAACTTTATTTTCTCTACTTCCCTTCTACTAATTATGATACTAATAGACTGAAGAGTTCTATAAGTAATGACTGAGAAAATAAAATTTCCTCTGTTAATTTTGAGGTTTAGCTGTCACATCTATAAATCTGTGATGAGCTGAACAGTCTAAAGTAACTATTCTTCAATTTATTACTTGAAGATAAAATTAGATAAATGAGCCATTACCTTCCACTTACATAAAAATGTGTTTATGTAACTGAGTCGACGCAATGCTGATGCTCCTTGGCTGGCGATGGTGCTCGTCAGCAAACATCCAGTGTTGTTGGATTGTTACCCTGATTTTCTTGCTTCGGGAATTAGAACTTTAAGAGAAATCTGAGTATCATCCGATAAGGGATATTTCTCCAGTAGGAGCACAACAGAGCTAGCACCTACTCCTGGAAGTGGTGGCTGCACACAGTGACAGGATGGAGCTGGGGGAAAAAAGAAAACATTCAGGTTTTGAAAACCTCAGAGAGCAGAATTTGGCTCCTCCAGCAGCAGCAGCAGTTACATGGACCCTGATGCCTACAGCCGCTTTATGCTGCAAATAGTTTACCTTGATTTATGAAGTAAATTGAAGTAGGACTGAAGTGGCAAGTAGTCTTTCTGTTAGCTTCTGATGAGGTTAAAATTCAGTATCTGAATTTCATTTTTATTAATAACTAGTTTTCTGGCCAGGCAAATATCTGTAGAGAAAAATAAAAAAAACACCCAGACTGGAAAGGGAAAAAAAAAACCAAACTAACAACGTCACAACATTAATGACACAAATTTTACCCTCTGTTAGTATTTTTCTTTTTTTGTCTCACGGTATGTGATTTCCCAGGGACAAAATCAGTAAAAGCTACCTTTGGCTTCCACAGCTTTCCAGAGTCTTCCATGGAACAAAGTGGTTACAGGGAATGTGCACTGAATTTATCCTTTAATTTGGTTTTACACAAGAAAAACCTTGAGTGAGTGTTCTCAGCTTATGAAAATTGGACAAAATTGCCAAATGGAAAATAAAACTCTTCATACACTTTTGTCTTTAACAAATAAAAATCTTTACCTAAGGGAGGAAGTGATCTGGATTTGGTGCAAATAATTAAATAAAGTAGAGAAATTACTAAGCAAAGCATTACTTTTTAAAAAGAGAAATGAAAACAAATGTCTGAAAAAGGCAGTGAGCTTACTTAGCATTTTAGATTCAAATACTTCTTAGGTTTATATTGAAGAAGCACAGAGTATTTACTGTCTTTCCATCATAAGTGGTTTCAAGATGGAATTGAAGTCCTTGAAATCAGCACAATTCATTGTACAGAGCTACAACAAATACTGCCTTGACTTCCAGGAGGTGTCCTTAAAGGACATGTTTATTTAATTTTCAATTTCACCAAAAAGTCGCCGTTAGGCTGGGGTCCGTCCAAATCTGTGCTGAGAGCAACCATCAATACTGCAGGAACTTGTCAGTGATTGGCATGAGACCACCCAAATACGTTACTTCCCCCCTAAAATAAATTGCTGTGGTTTCACTGGTGTCCCCGATGCTAGGACAATTTCTACCAGCTGAAGGTCTGACCTGCGGAAAGACTCCCTGCTAGTCCTCTGACCTCAGTGAGTTTGTAAAACAGAGAGTCGGTGTTGGCATCTGAATTTTCACATTGGAAGGACTATGGAGAAGATGTAACGCAGCATCAAGCACATTTTTTCTACTTTCCTTTTGTTCCGTCTCTAACTGTATTTTCAATTCTTTTGCAACTGTGTCTCCGCTACATCCGACTGGACAATAACTCATGCCAGGTCACCTTGTCCAAACAGGTGGTCAAAATTTCAAGGAATGGTATTATTTTTTCATAATGAATTTTGGCTTAAGTCTTGCGAAGAAACCTTTTGAAGATGCACTAGCGAAATATTCATCTAAAAGTGGGAACGCTGCACACCAAATCCAACGGGGATAGGTAATTTGATAGACGAGTTCGCCTAAATGATACTAGCACGTTGTTTATCTTCCTAGCCATCAGGTTAAGAGCTGTTGTGCATAACTTTCTTAACCTTAACCTCATCTGTTCATCTCTCGGGACTTCAGATGAGTGCAAGGGATAAAGGAAAATCAATGCCGAGTTTGGTTCTGGTAAATGTTTATGTCTGTATGCAAAGGAAGAAGGGGGAGACCTTGAAACTATCCCTTCCCAATGAAAGCTTTTAATTAAATTAGGTCTTAGAAATGTGGAGTGTGATCTTTGCTGTGTTTTGATTTCGCTGAAGATTATGACTAGACTTGCCAAAACCAACTGCGAAGTCTTACATTTGTAAACTTCGCACACAACACCCGTGAATTCGATACATCCCAAAGAAAGAGCCTGAGTGCTGCTGTTTACATTCCTAAAGTCTTTACAAACAAGGAGAACAATATCTGCTCTTTACAGATTACTGTGGTCAGGTTCCTGTGTACAGCGTGAGTGACCTTTCCAAGTTGAGCAATCTATATATACTCAACCCTGAGTGTCGTAAAAAGCTTAGGTGTATCAGCTTACCCTGAGTGAATATGAGATACAAGAAGAATGATTTTTACAGTATCCAGCTGCTGAGTATCAAACGATTGAATTTTGCTCTACAAAAGAGGACCTTTCCTCTATGTAAATGTATAGATTTGTCATATTGCTGGGAAACCTTATACTGTACATAATCCAGCTTAAGTTCATGCCGTCTCCTCTCCAGCCTCTCTTTATCCGTGGTTAGGCTGCTCTCTGTATCACTTTCCATACCAAAGGCACCTTTATATCAGCGAAGGGAGAGCTAGCAGGTGTAGCACCTCCTGCTCCATGCTTTCCCCTTCCCAGGTGATAGTTTGTGACAAAGGCTTGGAGATGTGGCGCCAGTAACTCACGTCCACAGAGCCAGTAAGTGCTTTTACTCAGCTCCAAACCATTGCAAAGGTGTGCAAAGAACCAGTCTATGCCACAGGTGCAGCCCAGCCCCTCTTCTCTGCTGCCTCTGCCCCCGGTGCCTGTCTGGTGGCCCCGAGGCTTGCAGCCTCTATCAGGATGGGTATTTATTGTACCTTCCCAAAGAAAAAGCCTTGAGCTCATTTTATCTTGGATGTTTTAAACATATAAAGGCAGCACATGTCAGATGCAAAGATGATCTTGGGTATCTGTTTTGCTTGAGCTTGTGGGAGATACAGGCGAAGCGGTGGATGAAAACAGCTGGCTGAAAAAGGTCTCTTAGCTCAGTGCTACAGCCTTGAACAGAGAAGGACGGGACCAATAAATCACCTATTCTATTGGCATTTTCCAGCTAGCACTGGTAGTGAGAAGCAGCTGTGAGACGATGGGATGGGTGGCCTTATGACCCAGTGACCAAAGAGGCGAGCACAGTGAGCTAAACTCATCCGAGCAGTTGGTAAGGTCCTCCAAAACGGAATCTGCTGCCTTCCCCCCGCCATAGCGGTGGGGCTAATGGGAAGAAGCTTTGCCCTGATGAGACATCAGGTCTGATCTGCTCCAGAGCAAGCTCCTAGGAAAAAAAAGGAGGCATGAAAGGTGTTTGCAATGAGGTTTCTTTCCTTTGTAAGAGATGCTGCGCTGCACTGAGTGTCGCGCAGTCATTAAAATCTACCTGGCCCCAAAGAGGATGGTGGGGAAGGCTGGGCAGATGCGCAGTGTCCAGTGGGGCTGCTGGAGAGGGAGGAGGGGCACAGGAGAGAGCTGCTGGTTGTTCGGGGTCCCTGGAGTCCTGTGGTCATGCACCAGAAAGTTTGTGTCTTTTACATTTAGAAAGAGTAACCCCATTAGCTTGTTTTTAGGATAACACAAGTTCTTCCCAAACACAGTTTTCTTCCACTGTAACAGCCTTTGTACTCCAAAGGCTTTATGGGAGACCCTTTGTGCAAATAAGAACCAAATCTTCATTTTCTTAGGCCACATCGTAATGAGCTTTTTCCTCCATGCTTATAAGACACCTGAAAAAGAGGGGGTTTGCTCTGTAAGCTTAACTTTAGTGTATTGATGGGTCTTCTGGAAATAGAAGTCTGAGCAATGGCAAGGGTGGGAAAGTTCATGGACACATCCTAACTTTGCAGCTAGGCTAAGACTTTATTTTCTGATAAAAAGAAATATGGAAACAGGTTTAGAAAATGTATAATCCAGATTCTACTATAGTATTCATATATGCAGCTACAACAGAAAAAAAAACATAATTAGTGTCTCAGGCTGTCAGCGAGTGCTGTTCTGCTTCTTAAAACCTGAGCGCTACTGGTTAGGGGGAGCGAGATAATGATAGAAACATCCTGTGAGATTGTAACCTGAGTGTTTTGGTGGTTGAACTTGAGGAAAGGGCACATATTATCAGCTGTATTCCGTTCTCAATTCACTACAGGAGACTGTGAGAGAAACGGTCTAAAACCAGGCAATCAATAATTTGTATAGTGAACACAGTGTGCTGTTAAGTGGTCTAATCTTTAGATCTCTTCAAACATAAGGTGGTACAGAAGAGGAATGACTACCAAGGAGAAAGCAACCTGAGGTGTAATTCCTGGGAACAAAGACTGAAAGGGAAGTTGTACTACATTATTTTTGCATTAGAAAAACCTGATGGGTCACAGAGCCTGGCCAGTCATTCTCAAAGCTTGTGCGGGAACGTAATTGATTCAGCCACAAAACCACTAATATCTTCTGTAGAAGATTTGCTCCCGCGCATCTGCCTACAGAGTAAAGCTTTGTTTTGCATACCAGAAACAGAGGCTTTCCAGTTACTGAAGATGCTGCTCATTGCCTTTCCTAGCTTGCTTACGTCCCTGAATTGCTGGAGAGAACTACCTGGGGGACGTTCTGTTGACAAGTGACCTCAATTGCTCAAGAAGAGACAGGATATGTGTTTCAATACTAAACACCTGAACAACACTCTCTAGAAGCTCTCTTTAGAGGTCCTGGTATTTGAAATGGAAGCACAACCCAGTAATTCCTGTGTCACTGTTTTTACAACAGCACAAAGAAATAAAATTCCTTGGTGCTATACAGAAAACAAGGTAAGAGACACCGGTTCAGTTTTGAAAGTTGAATTAGGCTTTACCATTCCAACTTAATTAATCTATTAAGTAATTTCACAGAATCATAGACTCATCAAGATCCATCGGGCCAGAAAGGGCTGTTGTAATCATTTAAGGTGAGCCGTGTAACGTGAACCATAAGATTTCCCAGAATTGTTGAATTTGTTTGAATTGAATTTGAATTTAATTTAATTAAGTTAATCTTTTAGGGGGGGAACTTAATCTCAGTTTCAAACCAATGGGTTCACTCATGTGAGGGAATAGTCCAGGGAAGAATTTTTCTTGAGCAAAGGACTAAGTAACTTGAATAACAATGATATTGCCTTTGTCTCCTTGTACTGTCTAAGTGATGATTAGGTCTGAACTTAACTTTTAAGGCAATAACACATTTCCAGGGGTGACTCACTGAGTGAGAAGAGACTTTTTCAGTACTGTGGGTCTGAGTAGATTAGCAGACTGTCTATAAACTGAGGGAAGAAAGTAAGAAGGGAGAGAGGAAAAAGCCAAGGAGAGGGTAAAACTTAGAATTGGAAAAACAATTCCAGTTCCAGATGAAACATTTCATTACATATGATGGGTTAAAAGCAGTTTGCCCAATGACTTTTTATTTAAGAAGGCATTGTGTGAAACATGGCATTGTTCCTTACAGGAAATAAAGAACAAGAAATCTACTTATTTCTTGCATACTTGTATTGAAAGTGGTGTGGAGTTGTAATGTGGAAGTAATAGCTCCGAAGCACAGCAACCTTGTGGTATTTCCTTTTGGAGCTGCAGAGCATTATCTAAAAATGAGAATGCTTGGACTGGGAGGATGTTGCTGACTCCCAGAAGTTAAGCCTCCCTTTTTTTGTGGGTTGTTTTTTTTTTTTAAATGTAAGTTTTTATTAAATATCTTTATTGTACTGACATAATTCAGACCTTTGCCAATAGGGAGATATTAAGATCCCTCTGGGGAGAGCCTGGCCCAAAACCTGAAAGTGCTGAGTATCTGCTACCACATCTGAATTCACACTTCTCAGTTTCTCTCCTTTTCTCCAGCAGTTTTATGCTTGATCCTTTTCATTGTTGGACTCCATTGCTACCTCAGCAGGACTGAATACAGAAAACAAAATCCTGAAAGACTCGTAGGCTCATGGAGGTTGATTTGGAATGGGCTTAGAAAACAGACACGTTGAGTCTGTCCTGAGCTTTGGACTCTTGTGTTGAAGGTGGCCAATGCAACGAGCTGAGAGGTACCTGGAGAGGTCACATACCCTGAATCGTGACTTCTGCTGCTATGTGTCTGTATGCTGTTACATATGGGGAAGCACTTTATTGCCAGGTTTAAGGAATATGTCCCCTAACATGATGCTTTTGTTGAAATTCCTTATCTGAGTTTTGTTTAATTCAAACTCAGGTAGTCTTTGAGTAAATCTCCCTTTCGTAGGTGGACTTGGTCTCTGCCTGCTCCTGAGATGCTCTTTCAGGCTGTAGATCAGGGAAAGAGCATCGCATGAGTGGAGGCAAAGAAGTGTTGGGATTTTCACTTACTTTTTTCTCCCTTATTCCCTTATTCTCCCTATTACTGAAGTCCAGTTCACTTTACATTACCCTCTTTGTTTTCCTTTCTCAATCACCCACAAGGTTTTTCTACATTTTCTCTCTGTTTCTGGTTGGTCCAAAGTGTGATCTCGGGTGGTGCAGCGTTGTGCTTTACTGGCGATTCCTGCCTAGTGGTGTGCGTTTGGAAGAGCAAAGCGTGCTGAAGAGTGAGCATGCTCACAGCTGCCAGGGGCTGACGACTGAAAGGCACAAGTGGGGACAAAGCAGAGCAGACGGAGTGATGTGGGAACATTAGCACTTGTGAGGTACCCTCTTCCTCCCTCCCCTCTTTTTGAAGGAAGGAAAGAAGCTGGGCCTTTGTCCAAAAAAGCACTTAAGCATGTGCTTGACCTTAACACATGTGAAAAGACTCTTTGCTGTCTTCGTTCATTCCTACAGTTTTCTGTTACCTGGATGCGCCTTCAGCAGAATAAACCTTCATCCCTTTGATCCCAGAGTTAAGGAAGATGATCCATATTTTTTACTCCCTGAAAATATGAAAATCTGTTTGTTATATCACAGCTGTGCAAACAAATTTCCAGGAAACTTAACGCGGTGCGTTTAGTATTTGGTAGGTCGCCCCACCCCTTGATTAACAGGGGAAAGTTATCACATGGAAAAAGTGTAGAGAGATTGTTTTGCATGGGAGTGAGAAAGGAAAAGGATTAAAGAGTCTTAAACACAAAGCTTGGCAGCAACTGTCGAGAACAAAAATGAAAATAGTTTAAGAGAACAGTGCAGGCAATAACTCACTTGGGGGGTCGGCAGAGGACCAGAAGAAGTGGCCAGACTGACACTGCTTGGTTTTATTAACTCATCCATAATTAGCCCATAGCTTAGATACAATTTAGCTTGTGCCATATGGGCTAATATAGTGCTGAAAGTTACCCCCCATGCAGGTGACAGTCTGTCACACTGAAGGAAGATTAGCATAAAACAAACAACAATGCACTCTTAATGACAGTGGCACCATTTGCAACGCCATAGTTAAGGATGTATAAGCACTTCCATTATAACCCAATCTTCAAGATTTTATTAAGTAGACATAAAAAGCATGCGCACATACACACCCCTTATAGCCCAGTGAATCCTTTCGTCAGTTCTCAGGCAAACCCATTGTTTATTTGGGTTTTTTTTAAGTTTTTGGTTTTGTTTTGTTTTTTTTTTTTAATGGTAACAATGCCTGATGTAGGTATTTACTCGCAGCTGTGCCGGTGTTTCCTGGAACAGTGTGTGGAATGAGTTGTTCTAGGTAAAACATGTTGGGCGAATACATCCTGGTAGTTTCTGCCTTGATAAATGTACAACATAGTGGCTGTTAAGCTCAAATAAAAATGAGAAAGCTACACTGTATGTGCCCATCAACTTGATTAGAACTTTTTATAGTATATATGAATCTAACCAAATAGCAATGGTATAACTATGTAGGCAGTAGATGTTCTGTGAGTATAATTTATACTGGGAAGAAAGTAAGCCACCATCTTTATTGATTCCTCTTTATTGAATAGGAATTGCACCATTAAAATGATACCCATGTGTTGTTGATACGTCCCGCATTTATGTTAATTTGGCTACATATTGCAAATATTTTCATTTTAGAATCAGGAAGGAAATTTTGTGCCAGAGCCTTTTCCAAATTGTGCTGAGCTTTTGACACAAAGCAGCAGAAGCCATTAGCATTCTCAGTTAAGGCTGATCAGTCATGCTGTTGAACCATTTCTTCCTTTCCCCCCAACATATTTGCTTTCCTGTGTTTTCCAGATAAAAGGGAAGCTCCCCTTCCAATAAGTTTTCCGGACTTTTCTTTTGAAAGGCAGCCTAGCCATTTTAAATATTTTAAATGAAGTGAGCTTTGTTATGCAGACAGGAGCTAAATTTTTTTCCTAGCTCTCATCGGCTATTTATGTGACTCTCTGGTTTTCAAATGGTATAATGCTAGAGGATGCCAAATGTCCTGCCATTTAATAACCAGTAGCATACAGAGCTCTTTTCAAAATGCCACCACTCTGAGCATCTGTTGTTATTAAGTAAGATGATCAAATTTTGTACAGGACTTCAATTTTGCTTTTCACATCACTTATAGAGCAAGAATAATATGCAGTCTGTGTATAAAACTAATGTGTTGGGATCATTGAGCCAATTGCTGGTTTTTGTGTTCTGCTTTATTGCAGATTGTAAAATAAACTTTGGCCTTTTTTTAATAAACGTTATAAAAATGCTCTGTGAATCAGGAGAGTGTCAGCAATTAAAGCCATTTAACATCATAATAATTAAAAATGCAATACTCCAGTGTAGTCAGCACTGGTTCACATAAAAAGCCACATTGTTGGTCCTTAATAATTACAGTATTTGACAGACATGCTAAAGAAGAGGAAAAGGTGCACATTGTTAGTATCAGATGAGCAACTAATTCTTATTGTTTCTGGAAATTGCTCTAAAATCCTTTACTATTGCTGTCTTTCAGCTAACAGATGTGGAGGAATGTCCTCGGCTCACCATTGCTTTTCTCTCCAGCAGAATATGACTAACAACACAACAACACAAGGGAACAGCTGGGTCGAAATGCATAATATTTTCGTGGTCGAGAATGAAGCTGATTAGGCTATGGAGTACCTAATTGGGTAAGATGCCCCTCATTTTCAAACTATAAAATTCAGATAGTGTACAGCAGAAAAGAGAGGATGGGCTGGTAAGAGCCGTATGTTTGTCCTGCAGCACAACTGGACCTTTAAAATGAGCGATATTTTTACAGCTGTGGTTTGGGACTGTGCCTGAGCTCAATGTCATGGAGGGCCAAATTTTTGAGAGGGGACTGAACTAGGACATAAGAGCATTTAAATCGCACCTCTGCATCTCAGCCCATTCTCCTTGCTCTTCCTAAGTTTGCATAGGCAGACGGGCAGAGTTCCCCATGGCGCTCATTCCTTTCAGGGGAAAGAAAAGCAAAGGAAGAACAAAGCAAAAATCTTATAGCTTTGGGTAATTTTTTTCCCTTGAATATCAGAGGTTTGGGAATCTTCCCTGGTTTCATTGCCTGTTGTGTGTCCCTGCAGAAAGGCAGTGATGTAGAAGCAGTGTCATCTTCTGTCTTGAGAAGAGATGAAGAAGTTATGGTTGCAGGACTGTGGCAAAGGCACGGTCTACTGTGCAGATGCTCTGCACAGGATATGTTGACATCCCCATGTATCCTAAAGGGGAAGGGGTCCAAAGAGGTTTTGGAGGTGCATCTGCAATCCTGCCTCTGGATATCATAGAAAATAGAGAGTGAAAATTGAGTTAAAACATCCTGACGAGACAATTTACTTACTTTGTCTTCCTGGAGGGTCCAAGAGCTTGCTCTGTTCTCATGTCTGACTGTAGAAATATTCCCAGACTGCGGCACACTGATTTTTGTCATTTACTCCAGCTTCTTTGTTGGCATCCAAGCCTGTTGGGGTTGGGTTTTTTAAATTTATTTTTCTGTTTTCCTAAAGTCTAGCTTTGAACACGTGAGTCTCCCATCTCACAGTCAGCCACGCTGCCAGCAAGCTCTAGGGGTGAGCTGATGAGAATATGGTCACAAGAAAGATGCTACCAGTTCAGTGCACGTTATATATTCACTTCACTTGTGCATCTTGGAGGCTGCATTGAAAATGCGTCTTTCTTTTCTTTTACTTTCATAGATGTTCAAGCGAGTGAAGATCGTCTCTAACCAGAACAGGGTGTGAAAGCTGCGCTGTCATACTCAGTGTGTTTTGCAGGACTAGGAGGCAGAGAGGTGCAGCTCTGCTCATGGACGTTGGAAAAGGCACTTTGCACATCCAACAGCCTCTCGCCAGCGCACAGGGCTGCAGGCTGACGGCTCGGAGGCTTGGGTACAGCTGTGCCTTCAGGCACCCCATCCTTGCACTTTGGCAGCAGGGACTTGGAGGGTGGAGTGGCCTTTTAAAACAAAGATAAAAGATAAACTTTAAACCAGATCTTGCAAGGCCCCGTATCAAATATCAGCAAAACTGGACATTGTTCTAGTCATGAAAATCTCATTGCTCTGATCTCTCTTTCCTTCGCCTTGTGTATTCTGAACTGATTTTAACAGCCTGTTGCTGTTCTCCAAGGAAACCGATGATTCAGCATCATAAGTTTGATGTTGGGATACAGGAATAATAAATAGTTGTGAAGTTCATGATTTGTAAGTTAAATCATGTCAAAACTTTTCTGAAGGTAAATAAATCAAAATGTTCCTCAGAACACGGCGAGAAGGTGTGTTTCTGTAGGGGTGTCTACACACTTCGTAGGTGATGCCTACATCATCCTTGGCAGATGCTTGTTCTTCCCGAGTTCCTTGTCTTGAATGATGGGGAGGTAAAATCAGGAGGAGCACCTCCACGGACCAGCTGCAGTGTTACCAGTGAAGGTTGGGGTACCTGGGGGAAAGGAGGAGTGGCACGTCCCAAAGTCCAGTTACAAGCATTTTAAAAGCAGTGAAACCATCTGAAATGCCAGAGCCCCTCTGGAAATCTTTCTACCTTAGATATAATTCATAAGTGTGCAAGTATTTTAGTTCAAATATTAACCTTAGGTTTTAAACAGATTATAATTTTGTAGGGAAATAACCATAACTGCATGACAGAAAGGGATTTGATTTGCAGTTCTGGAAAACAGTCTGCTTCTGGCGCACGAGAAGAGTCTTTAGGTGAAAGTATAAGCAGCACATTATCTTCTGATCAAATAATGGAAATAGAATCAAATAATGGAAATAGAATTCCACCCGCCATAGAAATAATAAATAATAAATACATTATTAAATCAATAAACTCAGCACAACAATGAATTTTAAATCTTATGTTGTGATTAGAGCTAGCTCTTTCTTTGGGACATATTAAACTATATTCACAGCACATTCCACTTGGGTTTTTTAATAGGTGATCTGTTTCTTTTTCAGGAAGTTCATATGAAGTTTCTGAACCTGCACTTTGCCCCCTGGGGAGAAGCAGCCCGGAAATAAGGTGAAAGTTTTCTGAAAGAAAGGAGGAAATCTCAAAAGAAAAAAAAAAAAAGCACACTATAGAAATACTGGTAAATAAAGTGTAACCAATAAGCAGCATGGGAAGCATGTTTAACCCACTGCACACCAGTTTTTGTGTACTACCAGCCAGCTGAATGCTGAATGAAGAATATCAAGTAGGATGGCTCTATGTATTGACGACTTTAAATGGGGTACAAAAGTTAATGGATTAAATTAAAAGAAAGCGTGGTGTACCAAGGACAAATGCATTAAATCAGTGCTAGTTGAGTCCTTCATGATAGCTGATCCTGTATGAGGACTAAGGGTAGTGTTTCAATAAGAAAAATAACACAGCTACTTAAAAAGGTAGGTTTTGGAAAGCCGTTGCAGCTCAAGAGGATTTTCTTGTATGATTCTGCATTTGCGTGACAGAGGCAATTGCCAGAACTTCTTTTGGTCTATGGGAAACCTGAGAGAGATTAATATTTTATTGTTACAGATACATAAATTTACCTACTGCTTTAAGATTTCTGTGGGGATAAATCCAGGGGTACTTAAGAGATCTAGTCTTTTGAGACTAAACTGGACCTTACACCTTTTGAGTGTCTTCAAAGAGTGTTTTACAAAATCAGATTTCTTTGTCTCAGATCTGGAAAACAACACTGCCACCCCAGCCTATGAACCCTGCCTTGAATTGTGTTGGGTCATCGAGGAGGTGAGGAGGTGCTGTAGAGCTGAAAGACCAGAGAAGGAATGTGGCAAGAAACTCTAAGCAGGAAATAAGAAAACCCCAAACCCTTATTAAAATATTTCCCTGCCCTGGCTTGGCTCCTTCCCTGTGGTGCCCTCCTGCTGCACCTGGCACCAGGCAGACCTCAGCATCCCTAACCCTTTATGCCTTTTTTGCAACGTGCACAGAACTCCTGAGGGTTCAGTTTTTCCATGAAGCTCTGTATGTCCTAGATTGTTTTTTGGTCCATTGTCAAGATTTGTGAACGATTTATTTAATGGGTTTTTGCAGCAGGACTGAGACCTGTATCGTTTCTTTAGGTGTTACTTCTAAACCTCATGCAGACTGTCTTGTTCAGCTCAAAATCTACAACTCTTAGCATTTCTGCCATGGCTGCGTATCCGTTAACTGCTATGGTGGGGTTGATCAATTTTCTTTTTAATGTCATTTTTTTTTACAGAAGGAGCTACTGAAATATTTTAAAATTGTAGGTACACTTGTGCATCAGGGTTTCTGCCATGATTTTCTTGCAAAGAGGCTATAGAAAGGATAAGGTGTGCCTTTGCCAGCTTGGGTCATCATGGAGATGGATCTCCTACCTGTACGAAGGGATTTTTGCTGCTTTTTGAGCATCCCTTGCCCGCAAGCACCTCCCTCTAAATCTGTTCTGTAACCAGGACAGCTCTCCCTCAGCACTGGTTTCTGTCCTTTCTTCAACACTAAGCAATGATCCTTCAACTCACCAGTCCTTTCTCCCACAGCCAGTACAGCAGCATCACCCAACCCGCAGGCTTCATAAGCGCTGACAGTGACTGAATTTAGAGGACACGAGAAATATTGACATTCAACTTGACAACATTTCTGTTGCTGAGCCCGTGTCCCCATGACTTTTTTTTTTTTTTAATGCAAATCAGAAGATGATTAGCTGTTTTCACTCTTCATTGTGTTTATTTTTTCTTGTTCTTTGGGCTGTTTTCCACACCTCATCTTGGCTGAATTGTCTCCCATTTTTCTCCCTTCCTGTGTGTTTCTGCTCTTGCTCTGTTCTCTGCCCTTTGTTCTCAGTTGCTGTTTTCCCCCCTTTTTCCTTTTGTGCCTGTCTTGCATATTTTCTGGCGCGCTATCATCTCTGTTCTTTGTCTTTTCTTTTCTTTGTCTTTTCATTTTGCCTATCTTTGTTCTGTGTCCTCTTTGGTGTCTCCCTGTTCTTTGTCTTCTCTTTTTCCTTGTTCTTTCTTTTCCTCTGTCTGTGTCTTTTTATGATTCCCTTTTATCTTCGTTGTGTTCTGAGTAGGTTTGTCTTGATCTTTGTCTTTGCAGAGAACGTGCTCAAATGAAGACAAAACACGCCATTCAAACAGAAATTGCTTATTAATTATAACATGGACACACTGCCGAAACCCAAGCCTCCCACAAAGCCGGCAAACCAAATCACAGGTATTTGCAGGCCAGCACAGGTTTTTTTTTTTTCTTCTGCTCATCTGAGCTCCACGTAGGGCCCCGTGGTTGAGCACCCAGCACTTAAACCACGTCCTACCCCACTCCCCTCCGGGAAGCTGTCAGGCGATAAATCCCTCCTAGGCTTTATCACTGACCCATTGATACTTGGGTGCAAAATACCAAAGTGAGGTATCTGGTTATGCAGCAGCTACGAGTATAAATGTGTATTTTGGTCTCCAGTATGGAATCCACACGATCTTCATGTCCCACGTGTGCCCCTTCCTCCTGTGCTGGGGCGTATAATTTACTGCAGATGTCTTTGACCTACATCATCAGCTCGAAGTTATCAGTTGCTGCTAGAAGGAATGTTTTAATTTACTAAGCAGCTCTGCTGGGAATGAGTATCAGCTACAGCCATGCGAAAGACGGGATTTCTTGGTGCACTTGGTGCACAGTCATGAATTATTGTTGTTAATTCTTTCATATTTGCAAAACAAAACATCTTAAAAATGTGGAAACAGGAAAATCAGAGGCAGAGTTATTTTGATAATGGAAGTTCTGTTCGGTCCCAAAATAAATCTTTTTGTGATCTCTTTGAGCTTTGAAAAGATTAGCACGATTTCAAAGTTTAAGCTCAAAAAGAAAAAGTTCACAGAAAATAAGTTCAGCTTTTTGTTAATTTTCTCACCCATTTCTCCCCTCTAATATTTCAGAGAAATCTCTCTGCATGTACGGTGTTTGATTAATCCTCATTAAAGTCTTGGCTGAAAAACAAAGCCCGGATCTTGTACTTTGCCCTATTGTTGCTGTTCACCTTCTTTATTTTTTCTTCCTTTTATTTTTCTCTCCGCAGGAGGGCCGTGAGAGCTGTGTTAAGTAGTCAAGCCACAAAACAGATGAGTTGGGAGCAAATTCTCAGGGTAGAGGGGCTGGGAACTCCCGGGGACCCCGCTGCAGCCCGTGTTAGGTCACCTCATCCCAGGGGCTTGGGGGACCCTGCCTGCACCCTGTGCCCCCACCAGCCTCTCCAGGCTGCTTTGCTCTCCCCTTAACTTTGCTGTTAAATTGTCACTTTCCTGGCCAGGCTGTAGTATATAAATAGAAATCTCATATCTTCTACCTGCTGTGCTCTGGGGAAGCCCCAGAACACCCAGGACATCGCCTATCTCTGCAAACCGGCTATAGGACCCAGCCACAATATTGCAGCAAATAACCTGGGTCTTATGTGAACTGCCCTGAATCTGGGAAACGCTGCAGGTTCCCCGGAGGTTGCAAATCGACTTGAGCCCAGGTTGGGCTCTTCCAGCTGCTTGCACCTCGTTGCCGTCGCTACCAGAATCCCTTGCTGTGGTGGTGGATGCAGAAGCAGGATGGGGTCTCCTCCTGCCTCTGCCCGTCGCGACGTGGGAGCAGTGGTGCCGGGGAGGGGGGCTGCGTGGGAAGTGGGAGGGCACGGGGGTCTTGGCAGGCTGGCCGGTGCCATCGGTGTGTGTCAGCGCCCGTCCACCCCACCACGAGCTGAAGAGGTGTTTCCTTCCTGGTCCTGACTTGTGCATTTTTGAGAGAGCACAGGTGATCTATAATCTGCATAAAAACACATGAATTACAGGTTTTCTGAGCTAGATATTTTTTGTCTTAATAACAATGATTTAAATTATACTTAAATATTAATAAAGTGATTTAAGACCAGGCCATTTAGGCCAAATGTACATTAAAATTCCCCTTCTATTTTCCCTCTTTTTAAATCCTCCTCCTTCAGTTTATTCCCTGCGGGAGGGTTTGGGTCCTGAACTCATTGTGCGATCTTCAAACACATAATAAGAATTAATCACCATTAGTCCTCTATTTTAACAGCTGCTTCCTACCCCCTGAACCAGTACAGCTGCAAACATCCCTCCCTCTGCCGACACCGTAATCCCATTACAGCTGCAAACCTCCACGCGTAAAAACTCAGATTTAAGCTTATTTTGAAAGAACCCACATTTCTTAATTGTTCAGGTTTGTATCAGGAGCGGGCGATGCAGCTCCTGGCTGGTGGGAGCTGAAGGAGCATCATCCTTCCCAAGCACGAAGCCACTGCGTGGCCGATGCTCCTCTCTACCATGGGAGGTTGCAAACCCAACCTTGAGCGTGAGCTCTGTCATTTGCATCAACCAATATTTGCTTCTTAATATTTATAGGAAAACAAGTGTGATTTATTTGTCAACAGAATGAAGAGATTTGCCTGCTTGTGAAAATTTCCCTTTTTCTTCTCATTTGTAGGCTTTCTTCTACTTTCCTCATTCTAATATCTGCCCTTAGATTGTAATTATTTTATTTTTTCACTTTTTAGCATTAAGGTTTAAGATAGATAATTATTTTGCTTAATAGTAAATTTCACTGCAACGTGCCCAGAGGGATATGAAATAAAAGGTATTTAAAAATCTACCATGTTAGAAAAGTAAAATAATTTCAGCTAATGAGATTATCAAGGATAATCGGTTTACAAAAGCCCATTATACGACAGATTCATTGATGTCTTAAAACAGAAAAGGAGAATCCTATTTATTTTTTTAAATGGTGTAGAATAAATTGCTTTTCAGAATGTAAAAGGCTGTTTTTCATATTTTTTTTCAAATGTGATGATTTCTGTAGCCCCATCTGCTGTTCGCTTGCAGAAGTATCCAGAGGAAGATTTGGTGAAACACATATTTTTGTGTTGAAAATTGGGAGTAGGTGAGAGCTGACCTGTGGATTTGGCTTGGGACCGTAAGGAAGGACGTCATCTCTTTAAGAATTTGTGGAAAGAAGTTGCAGGAGTGCAATGGGAGGTCCCACCTCCGTTCAGCCATGACTGAGGATGTATCCTGGGGAGGCATCTCACTTCTGCAGAGGGGAAGAGGAGGAAGAGGATGAGGATGAGGAAGAGAGGTTGGAGCTGGTGGGTGCTCTGGTTGGCGTGACCGTGGAGGCCCTACTAACACAGCTGCTTCCTTATCTCAGCAAACCCAAGTGGCTCCAACAAGAGAAATGGGGTGGGATAGTCCAGAAGACAGGTGACTACAACATCTACAGCTCTTCAGGACACAGGGTAGGGTCATTTTAGAGTTATGAAACTTTATTAGGACATTTTCTTTCCTTTTTGCCCCCAAAACTCATAGGAGACGCATCTTAGACGTGGGCTTTGTCTGCTCACAGAAGTGAAAGGGTTGACTTGTCCCAAGGAGAGCTCAAAGGTGCTCCAACGCTACCATGGTCTTATAACCACCCAGAGAGTCCGTAGGGCTGGCTCTTATAAATAAGCAACAACAGTATTATTACTCTGTGCATTATATAAATTAAAATACACATGTACAAAGCTGCAGCTTTGAAAAAGTACTATAATGTCTATATATATGTCTATTTTATTTATTGCAGTTTATTGTTTTGACCACGCATTCGGAGGTAACCAGAGTGTGCCTTGTGGGGCTGGTACATGAGGTCTCTTCCAGGACCTCCCTTCTCCTTCCCGATGATGGGGAAGGTGACTGTTCAGTAAGTAACACAAAATTGTTTCATACTTGTGTAAATAATGTACATGTTCTGTCTCCCTTTGGTTGAATGATGAATAGCATTTAGAGCGATTGATTGGCCAACAATGCACACAGATCCAAAGAGTCCATCTTATCCTTGGATCCCCCAGACTGGTCCTGCATCGCCCATGGCTTTGTCTCCCCGCGACAGCGCGGTCCTCCAGCAGTCCCTCCAGCACTGTGTGAGTGGTCTTGGCTTGGCCATTGAGGGGGGCGGAGGGGAAAGGCAAGCTGAGCCCCTCGAGCAGCACGTCTGCACCTCCGTGTCCTCTGCCTGGGTCTGCCCTGCGCGTGGGGGCCTCCGTCCCCCCCAAAATGTGGCTCTTGTACAGTCTCTTCTGTTGCGGCTCAATCTGCTGCTTAAATGGCTCCCTCTTTTTCCTTTAATATTTAGCAGAAATGCAATGAGCTTTATTAAAGCAGCAGGATAGATTAAAAACTGAAATACGTTTAGCAAGATTTGGGGGGAAGGCTGAGGTAATTAATTTTCAATAATACCTGGCATTTCCAGAACTCCTTTCATCCCAAGATCACCAAACAGTTTACAGACATTAATTAATTAAAGCATTATGATGCCCCAGTGTGGGGCCATCGCCGGCGTGTCTGACTCAGACAAACTCCCTCCAATTCCCTGGGCAGCCGAGCAGTATCCACTCCTCTGCCTGCGCCAGGGCTATTCCTCTGAGTAAATACTGCTCAGCTTTCCTGAGGTTTGCACTGTGTGGCCCTATGTAAATATTTTCCAATAAGTTCGATTATTTGTCTTTTATTCTCTATCAGGAAAACCCCAAATATCTCAGTAATAAAATTTCTACCGTGTGTTTACATGAGGGCAGTTCGGATGATTAGTTTCTGATTCAGCTGCCCATTAAAACGTCTCTGCTCCTGGAAACTCCCTTTGCAGGCTGGGAGCTGGACGTGCATTTTAAGCTCTGATTTTGGGGTGAGTTGAGCAGTTTTGACAAGCCAGTAAATTGTGTGGGAAAAGAGGAGGTGTTCGACATGTGCCCGAGAGGGGTGCAAATAACGTCACACTCCTGGAAATCCCCCGTGAAGTATAAGTTCGGTGAAATCTTATGAAAGCTATAGATTATACAAACTTTCTCCACTCCGATGATTTGATTCATGAACGCGTAAATAGATAGATAGATAGATCCATCACGGGAATCCCCGGGGAACAATGCAACGGTGTTTGTGATTGGAAAAATATTATAAAAGAGCTCACGTATAGCCAATAGTTAGGCAGTTTTGTACCGCCAAGACAAATAGAAAAGAAATGACATTTCATGATCGCATTTTTAAAGGGCGTTGGAAGTTACCAAAGCTGGAGAAATGGATGTCCTGGAGTGATGCATCCGCAGTCCCGCGTGGCGTTGCTACCCGCTGGGCACCCACGAGCCCCTCACCCCAGCTGCCCCAGGTCTTTGGGATAACGGCGTGGTGCCGTATCCATGGGGATTACCTGGACATTTCGACCCCATCCCTTAGCCATGTTGGTCACGGGATGAGTGCTTTCGCTTGCCCTAAGGCCTTCCAGTTCGGCTGGGATATTCAGAAGCAGGATCAGCCCTGAAGGATGCGTTTGTAATGGAAGGGCGAAAAAACCAAAAAACTGGTCTTTTTGTTTGTTTGGTGGCTGGATTAGCTATTTTCAAATAAACCAAATGAAAACCAGAATCCAAATGGAAAGTCCCTTCCATTACCTGTGGTCAGGCCAGTTTCTAGCCATCGGTTTGCTTGCTTAGGTTGGCCAGCTCCAGGTTTCCCTTTATTCCGACTTCGAACCAGGGTGGAGAAGCGGGTCTGCGCTTTGGGCGGGAGGCGGGCCCCGCGCGGTGGGTGGCCGCCTACGCCACCCCGCACCTCGGCCCACGCACCCATCGGCCGGGAAACGAATCGAAATGTCAGTGCAGGCTCGGGAGGGCGACGCACGGCGTCGAGGCCCCCGGTTTCGGGAGGAGGGAGCCGGGAACGCTGCCCTCCTCCCCGCTTGTTTACCCTATGGCAAGTGCATCTTCGGGGAGCGCTGCGACTTCGAGATATGAGAAGAAATTCTTAAGTAAACACAAGTGACATTTGGCATATAAATAAGTTAGGGAATACTCTTGCGCAAGCAGTGCAGGTCAACAGTGATCTTTTATCTCCTGTTTTAAAATCGGCTGCTTTAGAAATGTAAAAGTGCAAAGTGTTTGCGGAAGGGGCGGCGGAGGGAGAGGGGCCGCAGCAGGACGCCGCAGCGATGCGGTGCTGGGTGCTGGAGCAGCGTTTGCTGGTCCAGAGCATCCGGCTCCAGGCTCCAGCCCTTCTGGCTCGGGCGAAATCCATGGTGCACAAGATGGGTTTCTCCACAACTTACTTTTAATTCTTTTCACCTCTTTTTTTTCCCCTTTTTTTATTTTCCTTTTTTTTCTCTCCTTTTTTTTTTTTTTTTGTATTTGCGTATGATTAATGTATAACAAGTCCCTTCAGAGAGTAAATACTGGTCTGAAATAGCACAGTAAACAAATAACAGGGGAGCAGACGTACAGCGTGTATATACATACATCTATAAAAATGCACCGCGTGCACACATGCGCGCCCACGGTCTTATTGTGTAGGTTAGCTAAGGGGATTTACCTCCTTTTTAATATTTTTGAAGGCTGCTTTATGATCCTGTTGACCTGCTATTAGCAAAAGCTTAGCTTTCAACAAAGGTAATTAAATTATAAAATCACTGCTGCAATCATCAAACTACTCATAAAACAAGAAATGAAAAAAAAAAAATACCCTGAAATAAAAATCTTGCAGGCTTCTCCTCATGTAATATTGCTCCCTGATGTTAATTACATTTAAATGGGAGAGTACTATTTTGGTATCATTCATACGCCTCCAAAAGTACTTTCCAGTTTATCATACCTGTCAACCCCAGTGCATCACAGGCTAATACTTTATTAAGAAAAAAATCATTAGGGAGCTGCTGATCCCATTTAAGTACATTGGGCAGAATGTAAGACTAATTAAAAAGCATATTTTTACATTATTAATTTCTGAGTTTCACACTTAATGAATGTGAAATGACAGGGCTACTATTTTTATATTCAGGCTCTCTGGGCTCTTCAGCCAGGGGAATTAAATTCTGGGGATTTTTTGCAAAGATGCTTCTTGGGAGATTTGTTTTCAAGAACAGCTAAGCTTTTTTAGCTGTGCCTTTTTCTGGGAAATTATACCAAAGCATATTACAGCCACTTAAAAAGAGTAGTTAAATAGATGTTGTGTTGGGTTTTTTTTCATCACACTGCTATAAAAGTATTTTAGATGAGGTATAAAATATGGTTTTTAAATGATATTATGATTTGCAAACACTAAAAAATAATTGCGGTGGAGTTGAGAGGGAGCGAAAACATCTAATCTTTATTGTGTAAGACAATGCGATAAAATATTTTACAGCCAAAAGCTCATTTTGCATCTGGAAAATTGTGTAAACTGATGGGGGGGAAAAAAATCTCATTAAAACTAAAGGTTATTTTTAATATTCTTCAAACAAAGCAACACATTATAACCGCATTTTTCCTCCCCGTATTTATTAAATTAGACACTTGTACCAATGCCTGACGTTCTATTTAAATAAAGACATAAAATGACAGGGACCGTGTGATTAGGCAGGCTAATCGGAATTTATACCAGCTTTTAGAGAACACCGGCGCTGGAAGGTAGCGCCAGCCCTGGGAAGGCCGGTGTGTCTGGGAGGTTCAGTTGCAGCGTTACAGCCGTTATTAAGCATGAGGTGTTGCATTACTGAAACCTTTGCCGGGTGCCGGCTGGCACAGCGGTCCCTGCGAGCACGCCGCGGCGCAGCGCACTTTTATAGGGCTCTGCAAGGAGGAGTGGAGAAAAGCAGGGCTTTCCCCCCCCCCACCACCACCTTTTTTTTTTTCCAAATGTGCTTACAATTACCTCTCTGTATTTTTATTGTCTTTTTACTAACCACAAAACTCACACTGGAGGCAAAGCTTAACGGCTGAGGCTTTCCTCATGTAAATATTAGGAAATTACATTTGTACAAACTGCGCGGCTTTGTAAAGGGGGCTGGAGCGACTCCAACACAAATTAATCAGGATAAAGTTGCTCTATGTTCAACATGACCATAGTTTATTTTCTTAAAGTATTAATTTGTCAACAGCTTTCCTGCCTCGCTGTGACTCATGTGGATGGCATTGAGGGAAGACACAGATGCAATCTTGCTGCTCTACCTTGCGGTTTTAGGAACCAGCTCGGGTTAATCAAAACATAATTGTGTTTAATTCCCCAATATTTGTTTTCATACAAAAGTCAAATGCCTGAAATATGAATATGAACCCCTGTTTAATTATTGTCTTCCTTAAAAAAAAAAGAAAAAAAAGGGCATGAAACTGTTTTCACTGCTTGCTAAACAATTTTTACTTTCAAGTCCTTCCCTCCTCTGCTGCCTCCCCCCCCCCCAGCCCCAAAATAAATAAATAAGCCCCGGCAATAGCTTTTCAGCTGGTGTCCTTTGCTTTTTTTTCCTCCTCAGTCATCCCCAGTGCTGAAAGCCATGCTTTCCAGCACGTCTCTTCTTGTTCTTCTGCTTTCGCTTGCTCCTTATTATATCACACTATTTTTAATTATGTCTTGATTTTTGCAAAATTATCATTCGTTGTTATGTTTCTGGAATGCAAACGTGAGCGTAATGGGATCTATTTTTCAGAGTTGCCAAAACAAATTAAGGAAAACGTTCGGCTCTTCCTTTGCCAAATGTTTTAGTGCTTTTCCATGAAAGCAAATCTTATTTCTAACTGTATATTAAACCTTAAGTAAATAAAGCAGTCTGTCAGAGGCAAATTCTATTGTAAAATCAGGAACTGTTCCCAGGCTTCGCCGGCAATACCTGCACCGGGCTGTGCCCAGGAAGAGTCGGGGTAACGATGAAATGTTGCTGATTTTAATTCGCCTTTCGCAGAAACACCTAACTTTTTCCTGCGTGCTGGATGCGAACCCCCCCCCCTCCCATAAATATGGAGCATTTCTCGTGGCCGCTCCACGGATGCCCAGGTAGGGGAGGAGGCTCTCGAGTAACAGCATCGCGCGGGGCTGGAAAAGGGACCGGCTTTAGGCTCTGCGCTTTGTTAATTGTGGGGATGGGGGCTCGCCTGTTCTTTAGCATCTTTTATTAACATACATCCCCAAATAATATTGACACTCTTCTTGTTTTATTAGCACACGTTTACCTTGTTCATGGTTTTATTATTCAAGAATGCAGTTGTTGCCAAGTATTAATCAATATATTATGCTGCTCAGTTGGGCAAGCTGTACAAAAACATAGTGCCCCTAGGGTTAATACAGTCAAGAACTAGAAAAGTGTTTCAGACATGTACACAACATGTGGTTTACTATTATCATTAAATGAGGTGAACTGGGACTCTATACATATGGATTTTGAATTGCATAAATTTTGATTGATATCATTTGGAGACTGAGACCCTGAAAGGCTAGATTTTGTGAAAGACGATACACAGGCCAGCTATTACCACATACAATAATACCAGGAAAAATATCTGAAATGAGCAAGGCAGCTGGCTTTTAAATAGCTAAAACATAACATCAATACTTATTTTGAATAATGGAAAAAAGAGGTAAAAGATGTTGACCTCTGCCTGACAATAACATGTTCCAAAAGTAGAACTGGTCCCGGGAGAAAACCCCCTGCTCAACAGTAGCGACTAAGAAATTTTTTTCTTTCTCTCTCTCTTTCTTTCCTTCTTGTTTTCTCTTGCTTGTCTTTTCCTTTTCTTGTTTTTCCTTCTCTTTTCTTCTTTTTTGTTTTTGTTTTTCTATTTTTTTTCTGCCCACGCCCCATAGCAAAGGTAAATGGGCTTTTGAACACCAAGGCGCTTGCAGACAACCACCAGAAAAAAGAAAAAGAAAAAAAAACAAGCCAAAACAACCCACCCCCCCCCCCAAAAAAAAAAAAAAAAAACAAACCAAGAATTTTTGCAAATTCAGGAAACACTTGAGAGGTAAAACCAACATCCTGAGACAGGAGACAAGGCCAGCTTTTGACACCGCGCTGGACCTGCGAGGCCGAAGGAAACCTGGAGCCAGGAAGCGGCCGCCGCCGGGGTCAGGCCGCCGGGGACCCCGTGCCTCGCCGCGCACCGCAGGCCCCGGCCCGCCTTTTCATGGGAAATTTGCTGAAAATTTGCTGATCTGCATGAAACCTTTATTGGAGGGGGAGAGGGAGAACCTTCCCGTCGCTTCTTGCGGGTTACCAGCTCGTGCGGCGTTAAGCGGGGAATTCTAACGCCTGCGAGGAGGCGGCGGGTCTCGGTGGCCCTGCATCCATTTTTTTCCCACCGTGTGATACATGGGGAAAATTATCAATACCTCGCTCTCCCAGATTCATTCAATTTGCTCATATTTGTTAAAACTTTTGCGAGAGCGCCGGATGCTTAATGTTTCATTTATGATTTATGCTCCATAAATGTATTAAAACATTAACCATATTTCTGCTATGCCATACTTGAATCCTCCCGGGAAAAAGCCCGAGCGTTTCTCAGGCTGCTACTCCGGCTTCCCCGAGGAGCGAGATTATTTGTGTTGTGTTACACCTCCAAGTGTTGATTAGGCCTCGGCGTTACCCTGCCAGAAGTGTCGTGCGGTGCTGCTCTTTAATGGAGTAATAAGCTATATCAACCGCACGAAGGAAATGTTCCTTTTCAAGTCAGAAACGGCAAAAAAGTTGGTGTGCAAACACGGCGAAGGCTCCGTCCCCTCCGCCCAAGCGGCGGGGCTGAGCTCTGGCAATAGCCTCGGCTAATCGAAAACTGTTGGCCATAGCGCTTGGGTGGCTCAGGCAAATTTATAATCCGGGTTTGAACTCTCTAATATATTAAATGCTTACACACCACCCATTGCCGAGCCCGGCTTTTAACCGCCTCGCAGCCTGGCAGCTTCTCAGGCTCCGAAACGCGGCTGTTAATTGGAAAGCAGGAAGGTTAAAAAATAGACAAACTAGTTTTCTGGCTTGTGTTTGACAGCATGGGTTATTTATGCGGGTATTTTTTTTTTTTTGGTAGGTTTTTTTATTCTTCCTCCCCCCCCCCCCCTTTTTGTGCTGGGGTGGAGGGGTGGGGGCGATCTGAAGGATTTCTTAGTGGTTGGGAAGCTTCACATTTTTCAGTAAGCATTATTGGGTAACAATTGGTGCAAACATTATGGAGGGGGAAAGGCACATAAATCAAGAAATAAAAAAATAGTTTCTGCACATTTTCAAAAAACACGTTGTGCTCTCTGAGGTCCTTTTCATTTTAACCAAATCAGGGGGAACTTGTCCTCACAGCGGCAAGGCAGATGGAACAATAAATCACAGGAACCATTGACTGCCTGCAGTGTACTCTCCGCAGCTGTCACTTTTTTGTCTCTTTGGTTTTAGCTGACATGGTTTGAGGTCCACTGTGAACCAATCTGGACTTTTTTTTTACCGTCATATCCATCAAAACGACCAGTAGCCATCAACCTACTGCAGCGATCGATTCGTTTGCTTATTCTCACGCATAAGCCAATACTCAGCTCACTAGGTGAGGCTTGGGAGAAGCACCTCATTTTAGCTTTTTTTTTTTTCTCCCCCTCTTTCTTTCTTTCCTTTTTTTTTTCTTTTTTTTTCCCTTTTGCCTCCAGCTACAGCTGTGATTTTCTGAGCAGTCTTGGCTAACGTTATTAAAGTTGCATCATGATAGATATAGAGCGGAGCAGATAACAGCCTCCACGCACAACAACAGCAAAACCAAGAACAACCGTGGGGTTATGCTGTTGTTGTCAGTGTTGCTTTTCAGGTGTAGCGAGACGCTTGCTAAGCTCAGAGTTTCCAACTCATTGCTTATTTTGCAAAGTAAACAAGCAAATGTTATGTGCATAACCTTAGCTGTCTCTGCAAAGGTCAGCGCCTGGCTGCTGATTTCTTTTCCTGCCTTTTGGTGGCACTCTGATGCCAGCGATTACTTCTGGCGTGTTTTGGAAACAAGACGTCCTTTCTTAACAAAAGACTCAATCTACAAAAGGCTGCAAAACAAAAAAAAAAAAAAAAAAAAAAGAGGGGGAAAAAAAAAAAGAAGGATTAAATTTGAACCGGAGTATGAAAGTTTACTTGGGTGTATAAAAGAGCCCGGTAAGCGCTAAATAGGGGCTCACCCGTACGGCGGGCCGAAGGGCCGCGCTGGGGGCAGGCGGGACTGCGCGGGAGGCTGCTGAAATGGGGGGGGGGGGGGCCCTCCCTCCACAATCAAACAATACCTATGGATGCGTGCGGACGTATAGGTGGTGTTGTATAGGGGCTTACGTGGTTTGGGTTTATGACCTGAAGCGTTGCCAAGTCTCTTTTGCATTTTATAAAAGTGCATCCTCCGAAGCACCGTCTGGCGCAGGCGTTAGCGGGGACCGAACTTCAGACCACATTTGGGAGAACAGGGTATTTTTTTTTGTGGTATAAATAGAAGCGAGGAGATGTGTGGATAATGCAGTCGTAGTAATGTTCTTTTTTTTTTAATGTCAAAAATACCTGCTCACTTTAAAAGCCTTCAGTTAGGTCAAGTTAAATTTATTATATATATATATTTTTTATAGCTGAACTCCATGGTTTTGACTTGAGGTGACAGCTGAAAAGCACCAGAAACCCTTGGAATTTCAGATCTATATATTACTATAAAGGAAGAAAATAAAGTTCCGCTAGTAGAAGGTAGGTAATTGCATTTACATAGTTTAAAACATATACTTTGAAAAACACAACCCCTGAAACCTTCACCTTAAAAAAAGTCAAGACAGCAGAAGTTTTCCTTTGTATCTATAGAACAAACATCCCTGGGATTTGTAATAAAAACCCAGTTATGAGATCCGGGGTCCCTCCTCTTAACAAGGATCTTTTAGCAGAATATTGAAATATTGCCACGTTGGGGAGAAGTTATTTAAGGACCCTGCAGGAGCTGATGCGAAGGCAGATTCTGCTGAGACTCTTTTCCTCTTTACAAACCTTTGAAGGGTGCATGTCCTGAACGTATTCCACTTTAGAGCAATGCAACAAATAACGAGCTACAGTCAAAGCCAGCACTGCTCCGGGGTGAATTTCAAGGAGCGTGACCAATAATCCTTCTACTTATCTTAAAAATCCTATGGAAGTACCAAACCGGTTCCAATACAAGTGAGCAAAAACTGGGGAGGGGGGGAGAAAAAAAAACATCACAAGACCCCCAGCCCAGGAATCCTCAGTCCATCTCCATCCTAAGTCACTGTTGCGTGTTTTTCCATACTGCAAATTGATGGCATATTGTTGAAAATACGCATTACAGAATAAATCAGAGGCGGGTGGCAGTTACAGGTCCATTTCTGCTCTTGGCTGCAGTAACATTATGGGCCTGATCCTGTTTGCAGCCGTTGGGGTGCACATCAGAATAATTACTCAATGCAGTAGTTACTCCAGGTTGGCAACCTGAGCTCTCTGAGTTTAATAATTGCCGGAGGAGCGAGGTGACGGTCGGTGAGGGTCAGGCCAGTTTAGGCTGTGGGTTTTCACAAACCTTTACGCCCTGCTCTTAACTCTGCGACATACGCTCCGCAGTACGACACACACATCTTAAATATACCTTTAAAAATGTCTTGCACTGGGGATGTGCCAAACATCGCCTGCTCCCTTTAGGGGAGATGTGAAGAGTTACAAACCGTGAGCCCGATGCCAGAGCTGTTGCCGAGAAAAAAATTCCCATTTGAAGTGAGTCAGAGTTTTGGCTGAAGAGGGAGAGCAGGATAAGAGGGCCCTGCGTTACAGCAATTAGGCAGGAATAAGGAATTTCACTACCATTACCGTGCCAGCAAAATCTGTATATATATAATATCAGATAACATCGTGCTGCATGTGAAAGGAAGGCCACTAATTCGGCAGTATTCTTATTTTCAAATGAATTCCGACACCGAGAGGAGCGAGCAGCTTTGTTAAAAGGGATAGTCATTAATATGCTTGATGGCGACTTTTCTCCCGTTCCTACCAAAGGGTGTCTAATACAATTCCACATTCAAAACAGGAAGGAATTCCGCATCTTTTCTAATTAGACATTCGTGGAAATCTTGCTGCGGCAGATACTTCATAAAAGAAGGAAAGAAAATTAAAAAAAAGACTCTGTGTGAACGTGAAACTTTGCTCGTCACTTGCATACTAAAGAGCGCAGGTTTGTCCCCCTGCACGTTGCAAAAAGACGTGCGACGTTGCTTCTTCCGCAGAAAGGGTGATGCGCGGGGTTCAGTTTAAGCCCTGAGCTGGCCTCCCGGCCGTGCCCGGGCTGCTCATGCGCCCAGCGCCCGGCACGCGCGCCCGTCCTGGCAGGATCGAGCCCGCAGGCGCTGCTGAGCAGGGTGTTGCTGCCGCCGCCCCCCCCTGTTATTTTCCAAGAGGAAATGTTTCGGGTCTGCCCTAACATTAGTGCAACATATCGCTCCGGCTGCATTCCCCGCTGACTGGAGTCTGTTTGATGAGTAATTAGGAGACCTTCTCTTTAGTTTGTTTGACATATTTTACAAAACATGTAAATCTGTTAAAAAATTGCTTGTTCATTTAAAAGACAGAGTTCGTAAACGAAGCAGGGTATCTGCTAAACGGATATCATTTTAGGATTTTTTTTTTTTTTCTATTACGATTTCAAACACAATAGGCTCTCGTTGCCTTAAAAGAATTTTTTTTTGTTTCTGTTGAGAAGTAATTATTCTCGTTCTGCATCTGTGTAGCTTCACTCAGAGCTCATACAGAGAAAATCTCTGTAATTCTTAGAGATAAACATATCTAGACATTCAGAGATCCATGTGTATACTTAAGTT
The DNA here is from genome assembly GCF_949628215.1 of Phalacrocorax aristotelis. NCBI lineage: Eukaryota > Metazoa > Chordata > Aves > Suliformes > Phalacrocoracidae > Phalacrocorax > Phalacrocorax aristotelis. Next base: position 21,219,934 of record NC_134287.1, read on the forward strand.
TGTTTATATTTTACACCCACATGTCAAAACTGGTATCATTAACTACTTACTGGAGAGCAATAAACAGCCCTCTTTCCTCTGCCCAGATCAAAGGTGAACGCTTTTTTCTTTATTCTCAATTAAGACATCTTTAGCACAGAAACCTCGCAGAAAAATGTTAAATCTGCCTTAAATATTCCGGCACCCATTCTTCTCCCTTTGTGAAATATGCTTTGGAGATCATCTGCTGCTTCGGATTGCGTGATTTAAGGTGGTGATTTAACTTTCCTAACCATCACAGCACTGTGTAATTAAAGAGTTAAATTATTCTTGTTTTGAAACCATTTGGAGTTTTTAAAACGTACGTACGATTTTCTTCCCTTCAGCTCTTTAGCTGTGCAAAAAGAAGTGACACCTCTCAGCACCCTTAATTTCAGAGTTGCCACTTGCAATATGCAAAATTATAAATACTCTTATGAATTTTTTTAATGTCAAAAACAGAAGGCAGGTATTTAAAGCAAAGCAGTCCTATTGACCCAAAGGTTAAAGTTGTCCCCCCCAAAAAGCAATGCTATAGGAAGGCTGTGCTAGCTCAGACTAAAATCCTTTTGTACTTTAAGATGTGAGTGCAGGGATGATTTAAAAGCCCCGCACTTTTCTACCCGTTGCTTTAGGCTGAGCATTTTGGTTTTCCTTTTTTTTTTCTTTCTCTTATTTCCTTTTATTTTTTTTCCCCAGCAAACATTCAGTTGCTTATTTTGGGGAAGCATCTCATTTATCTGAGCCTGCTTCTTCCTGAGACTTTTTTCCTGCTGGAGAATTACTGCCTGGCACATCAATAGGTTGCAAATTATATACGGGCTGTATTTAACTTGCAGCCGGATTGCCATTGTCGTGAGGGTCCGCGTCTTTTAGCTAAACTGCCTTTTTCTTGAGGAATTTCAGATGTCTGTAATTGCCGCTCCTTTCAGCACAGCTTAAGGTATCAATATCAACTCGATTTGAATATCATAAGCGGGAAGTTGCTCTAAGCAAAACAAAAACATGTCAGTTGCCCAGGTGACATTTTGTAGCAAACAAGGAAATCACAACTCCAGGAAGTGTTGTATTTTATGCCAACAACAATATGACAGTTTTCTCTGTAAAGAAAACATGACACTTTTCCAAATATCAGAGGATGCCTCCGCTGCTCAAGGGATTCCTGTACTGTCACTGAAATGGAAGGTCACAGGCTGGTTTCATGATTTCTATAGTTTCAAAATGTTGTGGTGGAGCGTTTGCACGCTAAATGCTGTAGGCTAAGGGAAATCTTTCCCTTCATCTCTGAAAGAAGTGACAGGAAGAAAAAGGTCCTACTTTGACAGCAGTAACCTCTAGGTCTAGAGGTTCTGCCCCAAGCAACTCTGAAGTAAAATTACCTATGTTAATGTGTTGTCCTCGCTGTCATCCCGGCGCACGTGGGCGAGCGTGCGCGAGCGTGCAAAACAGAGTCCACGAGCGCAAGCGTGCACCGAGGGGCTTGCAGCCCGCAGGAGGGCTCGCGTCGGACCGCGCCGGCTCGCGGGAACCGTCTCAAAATAGCCCTCAAAGCAGCGTGTTTTTTTTTTTCTTGGATAGCCTGGGTCACGTGGGAGCCGCGGCAAATGCTCGTGTCCTGTTTTTACCTGGCCTTGACTGTAATAAAGACCGAAAAGTTTCTGCAAACAATTTGTTTTAAGAGGTGGGGTTTCCAGTTCGACTTCAAGAAGGTAGGGACCTACTTGCTATGCTAGTACCTAATTCTCCAAGTTTAAATAAACAGACTTTTGCTTTAAGCCAGAAAAAGTATTAACTTCAAGGCTATGGACAGGATCAAAACACATTTGTTTCCAGCCTTCCTCCTTTTTTATTCTTCCCTCTCCCCCTTAAAAAAACCACACCTTAGTCTATAGATTATATACTTCCTGCTGCCCTTTTTATAAGCAATAAGAATTTAATAACTGAGGGCAACTCTATAGTAATATTTATATGGGTCAAGTGGCTTAAAAGTATGCAATAAATGTAAAGTTATGAACCACATTGCCCCTTTTTAAATAATGCAGCTAGCACCGAGATATTATGTTTCATATTCTGGAAAAAGGTGTTTTAGCCTAGGCTTTAGGAGTACAACAGACATGAAAAGTTATACTGATCCCATAATAAAGTCACTGCCTGCTTAATATGGTGTGTTATGTAGAGCTCCAGATCTTAATAGCAGACCACAGCAAGAACGTCCCAGATGATATCAACAAAACCTTAGCTTTCTCATTAGCAATCAGCAAATTCTCCTGGTGTCTGCTAGTTTCAAATAAGGGCAAGTGCCTCTATTCCTAGTGTGAAGCCCAATAGGATAATAGAAATAATGTAGTCTAATCAGCGGCGAACACATGAGATCCCGCCGTCAGAGCAGGCGGCGGTGGGTTTGGTGACTCCCCTTCAGCAGCCTGTAACAGGCTTCGTGGTCCTGAGGAGCAGGGTCGGTGTGACTGCGAGAGAGGGGGTAGAAACACCCCCACCGCCACCTCGTGCAGCTCCTCGTGCGTTTCCGCCGTCACCTGTCTGTGAGAGGGCTAGTTTTTTACAGATCAGAGGGGTTTTGAGGATAGTTGTGTGAAAAATAAAAATTAAAAAATATTACAGCCATGGCTTTGAGCGTATGAAGAAATGCCGCGTGCCGTTTCGGAGCATATAAACACGTATATGTCTGTGCGCAGGGAGGGGGAATCGCAGATTGGTTTGATTTGGCCTTGTCAAACCGTCTAGCCTCGCCGATAAATCAGATCAAATATTTGTCACCACGGCCCGAATGACCGTTCCTTTGTCGGCTGGCACGCCGCTGCTATCTGCGCGCTGTCTGCACCTGAGATGCTACCTGCAGTATTATTTTTTCTTCTTATTGCTGTTAGATTTAAACATATTTTGGGTTTGGACAACGCAGCGTACATTTGCAGCATGGTATTGTTAAGTGTGGAGGCAACCATCGCTGTTAGCCCTTATGATGATGGTGTGAAGGACGCAAGATCATACTGCCCTTGCAGCCTAAGTAATGCACGATTATGCTTGGGGAAATGCAGAACAGTTTTATGTTTTGCACTGATCTTATAATTGTACATTTTCCCCCCCCCATATTTTCCCTTGTGATTTTTGTGTGTTCTTGGAATATCACTGATTCCTACTTAAGAGCAATTTTTGCGCTCTTGTTCCGTTCTGGTTAAAAGTTAAGACTGCGAATGCGGCTGTTACCATGCAAGGAAATGCAAGTCAAAGCTGCAGCAGTGTAAATAAAAAAGTGTTTTAAGAGGTGCTTAACTGTGTTTTGAACCCTGATTAAGCCTAAGGTTACTCAGTGTTTATATGTGCATTTGCAGTGCACTGGGAAAATTCGGCGTTTAATGGTTCCTGTGCTGATCTTTTGTTAGTGCACTGGGCTGCGCTGCCTAAGAGCAGTGATTACTGGCCAGATTAAAAACCACAAAAACTCTCTCTTATTCTGAGTTTTGTCCAACTTTACTCATGTTGATGGGAAGCAGGGGTCCGTATATCTCTTATAGTTAAGATTTTAAAAACTGACACCACAAGTCAGTCCCTCGAGCTCTTATTTAGCTACTGGAATAAGTAGCAGGGTAAGGTAGTGCTATTTTGTACACATTGAGAAAATTAAGAATAGTTTCCACCTATGGGTCTCATTATGGTTTAAGAGCCAAGCCTAAGGTTCTTGGGTCTGATTTTTTGTTTTAATGAAGGTGAGATGGTATGTGGACAAGGACGGTACCCACGAAGGGCAAAAGATTCCATAAAAATGGGTAATAACGAAGGGCAATGAGGCAACAGCACAAAGCCTCTTGCTTCTAACTTCACTGGCTTATTTTGAATTCTGGGAATGACCTTGCAGACCACTTTATGCTCCTAAAATAACAAGCAGGTCAATACACAAGTCCTGCTTGTGTGATAAAATGCAGTAATTGCTGACCAGGACATGTCCACAAAGGAGCCAGGAGAGCTGAACTGCGGGAGCGAGGACATTTTCACCAGCGGGGTCAGGAGATCCTGACAGTTCAGGGTAGTCCATGGCAAAGAAAGACAAGGCATGTCGAGGCAGACTGAAAAAAAACAACTGATGGATGAGGGTGACGTTACCAAAGGGGAAATTGTTGGCAAATAAATGCATATTTACGAAAAGAAAACCTCTTGTTTATGAGAAGCGAGAGGTGAAATTGTAGGGTACTGATGCTAAATTGCATGATTATTGTGCTCAATTGAGAGGGAAAAAAGGGCTCTGGGGTCAAGCTGACTCCACAACATATAGGCACGAGCTACCTGCCCCTACACGGAGGCTAGAAATTTAGGAGAAGGTTTCTGGTATCAAAGCAGTGAGGCTGTGGAGCAGACTCCATATGTGGGTAACGATGTGAAAAACCACTAACGGCTCTTAAAGCAGAGCCTGATGACAGGGGATTAGAGGACATGTTGTCTGTAATAGAAAGGGCCTGGATGGGAAGACCCAAACAGCCTCATCCAGTCTGGTTTAATGGAAACGCCCTGGAAACAGGCAATAGTGAGGCATACCAAGCTCAGGCTGTCTAAACTTCCATTTTTGGTTATTTTTATGATTATGGCTTTAATCTGTGCCATTTCCAAGGACGGGGAGTGCCTGGGCCGAACCACCGCACCTCTGCACCGTTGGAGGGCACCTCGCAAGACGTACTGCAATTACAGGGGCAGGGTCTGAGCTTGTATTTTACCAAAGAAGGAGGTTTTGGAGTGACTTCAACAGTGCTGGTGTGCTACAGAAGAATTCAGAGAACAGGGGGAATGAGGCAGGGAAAGAGGAGGATTTATGCTGGCCAGGGAGAGCAGGCACATGAGGCCACTGTCCTGATGTGATGCCACCTGGCTGCATCCCACTCTGTACTCAGTAGAGACAGGTTAGTAACAGAAAAGGAGAAGAAGGTGGAGCGAAAACAGAGTAGAGAAAAGGGAAAAGGGGATATCTCAACTCGTGGTAAGCAGCTATGCCTTTAACAGGTAGGTTCCCAGCAGCAGTTTCAACCTTTGTAATTTTGAGAAATTTGAATTTAACATCTCTTGGAAATTTGCATATTCATATTTCTAACACTCTAATTATTTAAGGATAAACCAATACCTATTGCCCGAGCTTTCAAGCATGAAAGTTGCCTTCCTCCAGCCTGGGATAGCACTAAATTGACACTTGTAAAGGCTGCGCCTAGGAAGTGTCGTCTGCATCGTGGCTTTCATTGCATCCCACTTGTGGGAACGCGAACCTTGGAGGCTTTAAAACCTTGTGAGTCTGCGGCTTCTCTGTGAGCCTGACAAGGGATCATTAGCAACTTGCTGATGTCTCTCTCTCTTTGTTCTACTTCACAAGGCAATTCCTCAACTAATTCAGACCAAAGCTGGGTGTTTACTTGGTTTCACAAAATGACACTTTTTTTCCCCCAAGATTGCTGCAAAGGCTCAAAAAAGAATATTTACATAAACAGGTTTCGACTTCATCAAGAACAGGTCAGGAAAGGAGGGCAAATCCAAGTGGAAATAAAGCAGAGCATAAGGTGGAATAGTTGACCTTCCCTTTAGGGCCGCAGAAGAAGCGCTTTGACCGTTTGAAGGGCCGGAGCAGCCCTGCGAGGGAGCCAACCCCCCCGTAAAACTCAAGGTAAAACCAAAGAAGAGCTGCGGGGAGCGGCGGAGGAGCACAGCCCTGCTGCTGGGCTGGCATCGATGGCGACCGCGGTACCAAGCAATAAACCATCCGCCTGTCGCAGCAACTTTGCGCTGCAACTCCTCGCTTGGCGCCGCTGAAGCCTATGAACTATGAAATGGCAATTGTTGGTCTCCCCGCGTGAGCCGCGGCCATCGCCCCCGCGTGATGCCGGGCATCTGCCGCGCCGATGACTTCACTCGCCGACTTTTTTGGCTGGTGGGAAAGGTGACTCCTCAGCGCTCATTACAGGCGCCGAGGGGCGTCTTGCGTGGACAGAAAGAAAAAGAATTAGTTTATGGAAAACGGATGGGTACAGTATGTAAATAAAGCGAATCGCATCCTCATTATGTGAGCTCTTTTGAATAAATGTTAGCCTTTAAGTGCCAGCTGTCACTCTATGCATGGCCTCCCTTCTTACAACTAACCTCTCCGTCACCTCGCCTTGTCTCCCTAACTTGTCCTATTATGCAGTACCAAGCTGAGTCATTGTTTCAAGCAGGAGGTGACATGTTAATAGCTTAATAATAGTATAATCTCGCAAATAATAATATGCTGTCACACTGTCTGAAGCACAATGTTTACAGGAGAAGTGGTAATGTATGATGACAGTAATTTGAATAAAAATGAATTTACTGCTCTTGTCTCATTTGCAGTAAATTTTCGCATCTTTCATGCACAACTGGTGCTCCATGACCTCTTTCATTATTGTGTTCTCAGTGGCTGCTGCTTGCTTTAAAGTGAAAGGCAGGCAAATGAAACAGGAACCTGCGGCTTAATAACCGATTTCCAGAAAAGAGTTCACACCGCGGCTTCTGAAAATCTCACTCCGTTTGTTTACGAAGATGACGCGGTGTCAGGCTGGCCGCTTAATTAATGCAGGCTGGAGGTGCCGACTGAAAAGCAGGCACGCGCTGATAGGATTATATATTGACAATTTACAAAATTATTGTCATTAAAAGGTGTCAGAGGGAAAAAAGTGCTTGGAATACAGAGAGGATCGTTTGGTTGGAAATTAAAGTTTGCGCAGCTTAAGAAAAACCCGGTTTAAATGTTCTTGGTATTGTTTGACATGGAGAAAAGCAATCCTGCGCTTTCTATTCGATATGAGGAACGTCTCGAAAGCTATCCGCTTTACCGGTTTTAGCTAATTATAAATGCGTGCTGGCATGGTAGTGGATTGGTAAAACTTTAAAATGATCCCTGAATACATAAAATATTTAATTGTGGTTCACGTCATGGGTGGTATCTTAACTCGTCCTGGCCCATGTTGCTGTATCGTAAAATTCTGCCATTTCTATCTATGGTACGGGCCGGGACTCCTGGTATTATTCTGACAAATTAATAGGGAATCTACTCTAGATCAAAACTGCCTTTGGAAAATTTATATTCCTAGGACAGTTCTGTTTCTCTAAAAGAAAAAAGAAGTTATTACGTGATGTGGTTCATTTGATGAAAAAGAAGAAAGTTTACAACTCACAACTGATATGCCTGGACTAAATTTAGTTTGATGGAATGAGGACAGCTAATTGAAACTTGCTGGGACTCAAAACACTGCACAGGACAAATTCTCCAAAAACTGCTGTGCTTTATCTAAGTGAGCATAAAGAATAAAAAAAACGGGTTCTGCATGACCTAGTTCATGGGTTGAAGTAATCAAGACCACAGGTTACGTCTCTATCTGTATATATACAAACACACGTATATACTTTTTCATTACTTGTATTTTGCATCTAACAAATACGATATCTTCCTCTGAATTGAAAGTTAAGCAGTGTTAGTTTTATGGGGAGAGGGAAGCGCCACGGCCCCGCTGCCGCTCTCCTGCTCCTCCCACAGAAACTGGGAGCTGAGCTGGAGACCAGCCTCCCTGCCCCGCTGCGCGGGACATGCCGAGCGCACGCACGGGCGAGCTGGGGGGAAAGGGACAGCTAACACCAGGCTGTATTTCATGGTACTGCTTCAGAGTGAAACACAGTTTACTGTATTTTTTAAGCTGAGCTTTTAAGAGGGGCAAAAATTTGTCTTCAGTCTTTACGCTTTGCTTACATTTTAGGTGCATGCTTGCGCTAAAGGCTGAGCTCTTTTAACTGCTTTTAAAAATAAGGCATCAGTGTTATTTTCCTAAACCAACACTGATTTCAGGAATTCAAACCAGCTTTCAAATCGAACTCCCTTTTTCACTTCCAAAGCGCAGGCTAGAGCCGGCAGGTGCTGCTGCGATGGGCACGGGCCAGGAGCAGCTCAGCGCTGCCCGTCGGTTTTGCAGCTCCCCTTGCACGCGGGCACCCCGCCGCGGTGCATACCTCCGGCACACCTGTTTCTTATGCTGTGTACAACCAATCGTGTGCAGCGTGTGGCTGCGGGGTGCCAGGGAGCTCCCCGTTGTGGGTGCCAGGACGCAGCACCCAGCTTCCCGCGGGGGTCAGGGTGGGCTGCAGGAGCCGCCACCTCTTGCTTTTCCTTAATGCCTCCGGAGGCGTTGCGTACGGGAGGGAACTTCCAATCCTTCTGTTAATATTTACCTTTCAAGGTTGACATTCTGAGAAAAATAAATTAGTAAAAGTAGATTGCAGCTTGTTACCAGCTGCAGAGATCTGCCGCGAGGTTTCAGGGTGTACACGGTCCCCCATAGGCGTCTCCAGAGATGGCAGAAGGCGCAAGCTGGCGGATGTGGCTCTGACACCGTTCTCTTTGAAACTAGAGGAAAACATCTTGTCTCCGTTAGGAGAGTGCAGGGGCTGGTGGTGCGACGTGTTCAAATATGTGCCTAACTTCAGACATCTCAGTAATTTCACTGAAGCTATTTGCACGCCTCGAGTTAAGCGTGGAGCACGGGTTTCCTAAGCACCTTGCAAGGCTGGGCTTGGTTTTGAACGGTATTTTCAATTTTCATTTACATGAGAAGTGCAAGGGGTTTCAGTAGGATTTCTCAGACTAGCGAGGGCTGGGTGACCCCCTCCAGTTAACTGCAATAAAATAAGCTGTTTTGCTGAAATTGTTCTCCATTTTCCACTGAAGAAAAATATTCTGTTTAAAAATAATTTCTGTTTTCCCAGTGTACGTTTAGTGCTTTTCTCCAAAAGTACTTAATATCACTTTGGAAATCCCAGTACTGTGAATTAAAAATCAAAATAGTTGTGACATCATAAAACTAAATAACGATTAATGGAGATTATGTGCAAAAGGGTAGAAAAGAACAGAGCAACAAAGTCTCACTTTGGCTGATGGGGTTTATTTCATGTATATAAAGGGTCTCTTTTCCCTGAATCACTGATGTTCAAGGGGATATCTACACTTCTGTGTTGTGCCTGAAACTGAAAGGTCCTTTTTTGTTGCTTAGTGCTACCTTTTAATTATTTAAATGTGGGAAAGTCTGATTAAAGGTCTTAATTAGATGTACTGAAGATTGGTAAAATCGTCACTGTTCTGAGGATCCAGCATTATCCCATGGCTATATGTGTTAGTTATTTGCCAAAATGCAAGAAAGTTTCACAGGGGCAAAAATGAAAAATCCCATACATGGTATTTGTGGGGATAAATAGTGGTTGGACCTGAATTTCACAGCGTGGAAGTCAAGTGGAATTTGTAACTGACTCCAACAGGCACTGCATCAGGCCTGTGGGGTGTTTGGTGCTCAGTTGCAAGTTAGTGCGCTCTCTAATCACCTTGTTCTCTAAAGGAAATAGATACTAAACAGGAACCATCTGGTAATACATTCTGTACTTCTTAATTACAACGTTTTGAGTGGCACCTAAATAAATTTCATTTACAAGCACATGACTGCTTGTCAAAAGCTCTGTTGATAATTTTATTATTGTAGTATACCTTCTCGCTTAATGACCCTGGCCCAGTAAAGTCAGGCATATTTAGCTCTATGGCAAAAAAAAGTGATTGTCTTAAAAAAGGGCGGACACAAACTCAGTCTTCCATGTCACGCTTTCAACTATTTGCAAATATATTTGTTTCTGTGGTGTAGTTCGGCGTACATTTACACACCACGTACGCGATATATCTGCACTGAAGAGTGCCAAAACTCTAATTTCTTGGTAAAGAGGAGAAGTTGAGGCAGTTCTGTGGCGAGCCCTGGTATTGTTGTAAAGTGTCTGTGTTATTTTATGATCTGTGTGTTTCTGTGTAGATGTGCTGTAGCATTTAGACAATTTTCTCTTTGTTAGCTGCAGGAAAAGATCAATATTATAAGGAAGTCAAGTGACTCTGCGAATTAGTCTCCTGCGTTTTCACCCTGGGAAGCGGGGATTTAAATCTTGTCCCTGGTTTTGAGGCTGAAACAGAAACCCTGTTCGATGTCCACGTTGAGGCTTCCCCCAAATTTGGAGGCTTTCAGTTTGGGGTTGCAGCCTATCTACTGCTGGAGCTGAAAATGACTTTCTCAGTCTCTCAGTTATCTCTGGTGAAAATCTGTATTACAAAATCAACACGTAATTTGGCAGGAGGCAGCGCGATTGGCAGCCTCCTTTAGAGAAAAGCCCGGGACTGTGCTGGTAAGGCGCGGTGCCCACAGGGACGTGCCACCTTGCCGTGGCATCCCGGACCTCCCGGGAGGTTATTCTGGGTGCAAGGAGGGAGGATTTTGTCATGCCATGACATCAAATAGCAGCACACCCGCGTGCCAAGGGTGAGCATCATCCCGCGCAGCAAGACCTCCGTCTATCTAAGTGCAGTAAGTGTTGAATACAAACAAATTACCAGTAATGTGCAGTTTTTACTAAGTTTTGCCAGCAAAGTGGTAATTCATCTTTGTGTTCGAATGTCCTTTTAAAATAACAAGTTGGAAGAGACGAAAATACTAGGAGGAAGGGCAGAGGGGAGGTTTCTTGGAAAAGAGGAGGAATGCGGCACCTGGAGGGGTTTTGTCCTCTTCTTTGGGATGAGCCACCCACGGGAAAACATAGCCACATAAAAAGTAAAATAGCCTTATTTCTAAATTCATAGCAAATTAAAAAAGGAATCCTACTGCTCTCAGCAGGGTCCTTTATTCCTTTTTAGTTGCAGTTGATGGCTTTCCACGTCTTAAAATAATTTTGTCTCTAGGCCTCAGTCTTGATGTGGGAACTTTGGGAAACAGATAAGCTTTCAGATTTTTTTTTTAATCGATGCTTTAGCAACCTGGAGTCGGAATAGCATTTAAATTCAGAGAGGTGCTGGTAAAAGAGAGCGAGGTAATCGCCAGGTGGGTTTGCATGGTCAGGTTTGAGGGGACTGAGACGTCTGAGCTGGAGATGGGGAATTCGCCGTACACAGCAAACTGTTACACCCTGCAATATAGTATCTGGATTTGCAGCTGATATTTAAAGAGGGTACTTGCTTTACTTATGAGATTAAAGGCAAATGCTCTCTTTTAAAAATGAAGTCATGCTGTGTTTTGCACCTTTTGACACTTATTAACTCAGGTCATTAAAAAGAGGCTAATTAAAAAAGAATGTAAAACAAAAGAGCCATTTGTCTATCGCCGAGCTCGGTTCTTCATGTACGCTGGCTGGAGGCTGTCTCTGTTTAAACCTTGGGTACAGAAAGCACTGATAGCCACTGGGGCGTGCTTGGAGCTTGTCATGGCTTTTGGCGAGACTGTGGTCCGGCTCATTATGCACCTCATAAAGAAGAGAAGTCATTGTCATCAAAATTAGCTGAAGCTGGAATTTACATTCATGGAAATTTTGGTTTCACCACTGTCCTCTGGGGCTGGACAATAAAGGAAACCTTTTACCAGCTGCAGTTAAAGTAAGTGAAGTTCAATAAATGCTTAGTGCTTCATTAAGGCACTTCCGAACGTACCGCGCTACATGCACGCGATATTTTACAGCCGATGAGTATTCGGTAGAACCAGCGTGTGAAGTTCACTAGTTCCTGGTGCACGAGATGTGCGTGGCACATCCAAACCCCGCTTGTAAAGAGACCGGCCTCTCGAATCCGCTGTTTATCCCCAAAGATGTTTCTGTTCTGTCAAAGGGAGACTTCGCTAGCAGTCACCTTCTCTCTTGTGAGGTTACAAAAGTGTCTTATCATGGGAATAAACTCTTCTGATGCTAATGAGGCAGTCCTTCCAAGTGCTTTCAAGAAGATATGGACAGATTTATGGGGTTTTTTAACTAAAAGCACGTCAGATCGGCGGGAGAGGCGGTGTCGCGCCGGTTGGTCTTTCCTGGAGCTCCTCCAAGGCCAGGTGAAGCGGAGGTGTTCTGAGGGCAGAAATTTTGCTGGGAGGGTTTTACGTCCCGTAGAACTCCGCAAAGGAGGCCGTAAAGGCTAGTTAACCCTGGGGGGTGCCCACCTCTCCCTGTGCAAAGGCAGGTGACGGCGCTCGGTGCTGTTTTGGCCATGCTGCTGCAGGTCCAGGGCTGTAAAGATATTTATGGAAATATCTCCAGCAGGATTTCAATCACTTTGCACAGCTATGTGCCTTGCTGACCTCAGAGCATTGGGTCAATCACCAAACATTTCTAGAGACGGTTCTCCAAACACAAGCGCGCTTCTCCGAAAATCCAAGATTTGTGGGTTGGAATCGATTTTGACCACGTTTTTTTAAAGCCGCCCCACTCTCTCCCCACGCAGATGACTGTAAATTCAGTCCAGAGCCTTGATTCATAAGGTATTTAAACAGATGCTCTTATTTAAACATAAATCCTATCATAAACTTCAAATTTATGCTTACATGATATCCTGACTTACGGTCTTAGAGCTGGAAAACACAAAGGGATTAATGAACTTAAGGAAAAGGTTAGGAATGTCATTCAAATGCTGATTGAGGCAATGGCCTTTCCGAGACAAGGTCTCTCCAGCGCTGGAGTCCAGCCCAAGCCTGGGAGAGGGTAGGAGGCGGAGGGGGTTAG